>NC_081564.1:52116933-52118858 GCF_022355385.1 Mustela nigripes | reverse complement strand
AAAGATTTTATTTATTTGATAGAGAGAAATCACAAGTAGACGGAGAGGCAGACAGAGAGAGAGAGGGGAAGCAGGCTCCCTGCTGAGCAGAGAGCCCGATGCGGGACTCGACCCCAGGACCCTGAGATCATGACCTGAGCCGAAGGCAGCGGCTTAACCCACTGAGCCACCCAGGCGCCCCACTGCCTAGCATTCTGTGGGACATATTTGCACCCGAGTTGATGAGTCCCCGAACTCTGTTGTCCACAGGGTATCAGTAACAACAATGCCAGTGCCTACCATTTTCACTGGCAGGCTCAGTGGCTATACATGGGAAGTAAGTAAATACAAAGAGTGTGAGCTGGATTCAGAAGCAGTGACATGTACTGGTGGCCCTGTGCAGCGGTCCCAGACCGAGCATGTAATGTTTGGGACTGGGCCTGGGGAAGTGGCATTTAGGAAGACAGGCAGGAAGAAGCACAGCAGAGAGGACCGGACAAGGACAGGTGTGGACAGGTGACGCTGTCTGCCGCTTTGGATGGACCTGCGTGTTCATACAGAGGAGTGGTGGGAAAAATAACCAGAAGGATGGAGTAAGGTGTAGTAATTTCTGTGGCTACCAGAGAGAGCTAGAAAGACTGCAAAAGGCTTCAGTGGAAAGCAGGAGAGGCTGAACTTTATCTAGCCATCAGAGGGTGTCACCGGAGATGGGAAGTAACGTGATGAAAGCCACATACTGAGACTTTTAGAAGGAATCCGCTGAAAATGTAGCACTTGAAAGTGAAATTGAATATGAGGGACCTGGAAATAGGGTGATTGGCCTTCCAATCTTGTAAATTGCCTTTTATTGTCAGATAAAATTCCTCTCGAATAGAACTACACTCCTCTGGGCGATTCATGTCCCATGTGGAATCCAATCAAGAAGCAAAGTAGAACAATTACTGTAACGGGCGTAGGAGGTAGGAGGGAAGATGGCGCAGTGAACCCTCACTGTTTGTAACTTCTGGATCCCAAAACGCATGAAATACATGTATTTCACCAAAGCATATAGTTTTTCCCATAAACTGCATATGACTTCATTTGAAAATCTGCAGCAACAAGCTGAACGTAACAAGTTGAGGGGCTCCTGGCTGGCTCAGTGGGTAGAGCGTGCAAGCTTGGTCTCGGGATTGGGAGTTCGAACCCCACGTTGGATGTAGGGATGACTTAAAACAAAATCTTTTCAATAGAAAGAAAGGAAATAACTAGATGAAAGTAACACACAGAAAGCAGGTAGTCAGCTGTGCTCAGCCCCACTCAGTCCTAACGCACCCACTTGGAAGAGCCAAAGCCGGCCCTTTTGTGCCTCGACAAAATAACACCTGAATTCTTGTTATGAACCAGGTCCTTTTTGATTTTTTTAAATAAGATTTTATTTATTTATTTGAGTGAGACAGCGAGAGAGGGAACACGAGCTGGGGGAGTGGGAGAGGGAGAAGAAGCAGGCTTTCTGCTGAGCAGGGAGTCCAATGTGGGTCTCGACCCCAGGGCCCTGGGATCATGACCCAAGTCAAAGGCAGACGCTCAACGACTGAGCCACCCAGGCTCCCCGAACCAGGTCCTTTTAAAGTCATTTTATTTTTGTTTTCAACTACCTTTTCTTTCAGATGGTTTTCAGTCTAATTCTTTGCCGCTGAGCTCGCAATGACACCCGAACAGCCCTCTCCTCACAGTGGAAGAGAACCTTTCTCTGGCCTTCTGTGAGCATCTCTTCACTGACTGCTCCCCGTCTCCTAAGAGCAGGAACCACACACACACACACACACACACACACACACACACACTCTCTCTCTCTCTCTCTCTCTCTTCCTCCTTTCTTGAGTCCTGTGACGACCCCAAACACTTCCTGTATCTCCACTACGTCTCCTAAGAGCAGGAACCACACACACACACACACACACACACAC
>NC_081564.1:52052438-52116833 GCF_022355385.1 Mustela nigripes | reverse complement strand
CACACACACACACACACACACACACACACACACACACACACACACTTCCTCCTTTCGAGAGTCCTGTGATGACCCCAAACACTTCCTGTATCTCCACTACAGTCTGGAGTTGAGCTATACACACTCAGCCACAGCTCACCTTCCTGGGCCCTGGGCCCTACAAGTGCTGCTTTTCACTACTTCCTCTCTGCTCCTCCTCTCACTGGGGAAACCTGTTGGAAGGCTCTTCAGGACTCCCAGTTACAGAAGTAGGTGGCAGAACCAGCTCAAAACAACCTTGACTGAGTGCCTGGGGTTAGTTTTAAGAATAGGAAGAGGGGACTTCCTATAGGTCAAATTCAAGTATAGGCGGCTGCTTTTCTGTGTTCTATGAGCTAAGTCAGCCACTTAAAATGCATCTTGTCATGGATATCTCAGCATATCATAATTGACATCTAGATAAGTGAGCCCTAATGAAACATCACAGTCCATGACTACTTCCAGAACTTGGAAATTTCTAAATCAAATGCAGCATTAACCATATTTCCCCCATGCTCTTTTCTAACCCAGTATTGAAAAGGGACTGTTTATTTTAAAAACTGAAAAGTTATAAGACAGGCTCCTTGTGTTTTCCCTGATTCCTATTACCGTACACATAAACAGAATCAGGCACATGTATAATAAAGCAACACCCACCCTGTAGATACTCCCTAAGAAAGAAAAAAAATGTAGCTGGCTCCTGTACGAATCACTAACAAGACGGAAGCTGACTCACTATCTCAGTTACTTATTTTGTAACCGGTATATACTCCTGAAAGCCAGCCAGTGGGGTGATCCGGCCAGCCCTTCTCAGTGTCCTAGCTGGTTCTCACCTCCTTAAGAAAAGGAGACCCTCCAGTGGTGCGGGAGTCGTCCCCCCCCCACCCAGCTGAGTGATCCTCTTTCTCTCCTGCTTATCCAAACCCAGGTCTTCCCAGATTTTCCTTCTGTAGTCATCCACTATCTCCTTTTAGAAAACTTAAAAGGGAAAAGTCTGCAGGTACTGGAGAGAGAATCTGCTGCTCAGAATTACTTTGTTTCAGGCTAAAGAGCTTTTCCAGAAAACGATCACCCGTGGGTCCCAGTCACCGGGGCTGTGGGTTCTCTGGCTGGGAGCAGTGATCCTCTGCGCTAGGCAGAAGTGCAACAGATGAGACTTTTTTTTTTTGAACAAAGTTGATTTTATTTTATTTATTATTTTTTTTTTAGATTTTATTTATTTATTTGACAGAGAGAGACCACAAGCAGGCAGAGAGGCAGGCAGAGAGAGAGAGAAAGAGAGGGAAGCAGGCTCCCTGCCAAGCAGAGAGCCCGATGCGGGACTCGATCCCAGGACCCTGAGATCATGACCTGAGCCGAAGGCAGCGGCTTAACCCACTGAGCCACCCAAGCACCCCAGATGAGACTTTTTAAATTGCTTCCATTTCACTTAGAATTGAGGTTTGCGTGGTCATGTGACTTTTTGTAACATCTGTTTTTTTTTTTTCTGGCAAACTACTCAGGTCTGGGAAGCCAGTTAGAGGCCCAGTGTGCCATGTAGGTGGTAGAGGATACAAAGTCACATGCACGTATTTTATTTGGTTTTAAGCAAACCCAGTACCAAAGCTAATGGAAGCTTTTTGTTTCATTGTCCTGATTACCCCAGAGCTGCTGGGACAGAGACATAAAGAAATTGAAGGCAAAGGTGAAAACATTGTTGGGAACACGACCTAAAATCAGGCAAGGACCTTTCTGACGAAGTCAGAATTGGCTGTTTTTACCTGTGTGGCTTAGGGTGGACTAGCAGAACCAGGTATAAACTGCCCCCTGCTGCCTGACACAGAGAAGTGCATTTAAAAATGTCCGCCTTTTTAAAAGGAATCCTCCTATTCTCAAATGCCTCTGTGAACGGAAAAGAAACGGGATAACTTACAGCCTGCAGACTCACACAAGCCATAGACATCACAGGTCACCTAATGCTCTCCAAGGTGAAGCTGAAGGGAGTTAAAGGCAGCTCTTGTGAAAAGTGCCAGGTCCCGGGGCTTGGAAGTCTGCCTCAGTACCCCATCTGCAGCCTTGTTCCAGCAGCATCTATGGTACCCGGGAGCTTGTTAGAAATGCAGGTTCCCAGGGCCCCGCCCTCGGTCTTCCAACTGAGACTCTGCCCATCGACAAGAACCCGGGTGATTCATATGCACCCTTAGGAGTGAGAAGCCCTGAGCATAATAACTTCAGAAGGAGCTTCCCCCGTGGAAAAGAGCCTCTAGCCCCAAAGGATCACACTGAATTCAGTTTGAACAGGGGATAAACACAACCCGGTCGATGAGTTTGATCCTCTGTGAAGGTCACGATTGCCTTATGTCCTTCTTTTCTTAACGCATCCCTTTTACACAGCTCACCCATCACTAGCCTTTTAACTTGCGGTAGTTCACGTTATTGGCCGTGGTTCAGCAGCCGCTGGTGTTTGCCAAGCAGTCCCCTTAAAAATCGGTCTGTCCCAGGGGTGTCTGGGTGGCTCAGTGGGTTAAAGTCTCTGCCTTGAGTTCAGGTCATGATCCCAGAGTCCTGGGATCGAGCCCCGAATCGGGCTTTCTGCTCAGCAGGGAGCCTGCTTTCCCCACCTCTCTCTCTGCTGCCTCTCTGCCTACTTGTGATCTCTGTCTGTCAAGTAAATAAATAAAATCTTTAAAAAAAAAAAAATCCGTCTGTCCCAGCAAGTTCACGACAGGCGTAGCTCTGATCTCGGGCAGCATCTGTGTCTGTCGTCGTCCTCCCGTGCTGCGGTCTTCTCTCTCCCTCCGTACACCTGCTGCTACTGTTGTTTAAGAGTAGCAACTTGACCCGTTGTCAGTCTGTTGCTAACCCAGAGTGTTCTTTTCTGCGCCAGGTCAGGGAAGAGTGCCGGCTCCTGAACGCCCCTCCTGTTCCGCCCCGAAGCGCAAAGCCTTTGTCCACAAGCCCCTCCGTCCCTCCTCGCACAGCCAAGCCAGCGCGGCAGCAGACTCGCTCTCCCAGCCCCACCTTGTCCTACTATTCTTCAGGGCTGCACGACATGTAAGTCTTCACGCAGGGACGTGTCTTCTTGTCAGCCAGCTCACCGGGTCTTGAGAACAGTGTCAAGGTAGCCGCAGCCTAGGCAGGAGGAGGTGGGAGAGGAAATGTCCTTTGAATGCAGAGGAACTTCACTGAAAAAGCACGATGGGGCCCCTGTTAGTTTCAGGTTAGAATGGAAGAGCCAGGGTCCTGGGAAGAAAAGAAACCACAGTATATGTGAGAAACTCCGTGATAAAGGCCAACTAGATTCTCTTTAAAGCAAGCCGCGGGGTGCCACCAGCTCCCTCAGACCAGCATCTTGTTCTTTCCACTCCCACTTCTGCACGAGCAGACAGACAGCACCTTCAGCGGGGACCTGCAGTAGAAAGGGTCCTGTTGGCTCTGCTCTGCCTTTCCACCCAGTATGGGAGTCCCTTCTTGACCGCGGCGGTCTGATAGCCATTCGCTTCTGTCTGGGTCCTTCCAGAGCTGTGAGCTCCTTCTTTTGCACCGCAGTTCATTCCGTGGTTGGCAAACGCCCGTGATGTTTTGGTAATCTTTCCCTATACCCAGTTGAATCTATCTCCACGTAACTTACAACTGTTTCTTACATCTAGAAAAAAAAAAATAAATAAATAGATCCTCCCTGCTTCTCTTTGTCAGCCCATGGATGATTTGAAGTCGGCTAAGATGTAAGTCTTCTCTTCTCCAAAGAGATCGCCTCAGTTCTGCCAGCTGTTTGGTCTGGCATCGCTGCCCGGTTGGTCCCCCATCAGCCTGGTCACCCCACCTCTGAGCACAGCCTGGCTTCCCTGACACTCTTACAATGTGGCACCCAAGCTGAATGCACCATTCCATATATGGTCTTCACCATTTAAAATAGCTCTCTTTTGCATTATTTTTTGTTGTTGTTCTCTGGACGTTTAAATCCTGATGCTAGTTTGACTCAGTTGAATGGAAGCCAAGGCAAGCATTGTGTTTGATGCATTTCTTCTCACTTCCGACTTTGGGATAGAAATAGAGTCCTCGGTGCTGGTGCTGTGTTCTTGCCCCCTGGCACAGGGAGGCATGAGGCCCCCCTTTGTAGCTCTGATGCCACCCTGACCCGCTGGAGGCATTACTCATCATTTACATGACCTGTTGGGGTCATATGGGGGTAAGCCTCAACACGGCTTAAGAATTTTTCTCATCGTAAAGATCCAGGCACCCTACTCACCGTGATTTTCTTGTTAGTTTAAAAAAAAAAAAATTATTTGTCACTTCTACTATAACCTTTTAAATCATTATAATTCACAAATCTGTGTAATTATTGGTATATTTTGGTAACTTACAGACTTTTTTTTTTTTAAAACCCGGTGAAGTTAGCAGGTGCTTGATCGAATTCATGATAAGTAATACTGTATTTTCCTTCCTAGCTGTCCTTTTCTGTTCAGAAGTGACATCTGGGGGATCAGGGTCGGCTCGATATTTGGCTTTTCCTTTTGACTCACCTCCCTTTCTGTGTTTGCTCTTAAGCAGCGTTCCTAAAAGCGACACAAGTCCTCCCGAAAGCGCTCCTGTGTCCTGCTACCCCTGTAACCGTGTGAAAACGGAGTCCATGGACCTCAAGTCCCCGATGGGAAGTCCCTCTGCTGACACGCTCTCCTCCAGGCTCTCGTGGCCCAACCATTACTCGGGAGCGGCAGAGAGCCAGACCAGGAGTGACTTCCTGCTGGGTCCCAGCAGGAGCTACAGTTACCCCAGACAGAAGACGCCAGGCACACCAAAGAGAAACTGCCCAGCACCCTTTGATTTGGACGGCCTTGAGCTCTCGGCCAGTCCGCCCGGCTCCATCACTTCAGAATTCAGCGGCAGCATCTCCGCCTGTCCCAAGTCAGCCAGCTACTCTGTGGAGAGCACAGATGAGAAAATTCTGGCTGCTGACATGACCAAGCAGAGTATTTCATGCCCTGCCTTACCCCCCAGGGCTCCCAAACCCGTGGAAGAGAAAACCGCCTCGGACACTTCTCCTTTGCCTCTGAAAATTGATGGTGCTGAGGAAGACCCCAAGTCTGGGTCACCGGACCTCTCTGAGGACCAGTACTTTGTTAAAAAGGGCATGCAGGACATCTTCTCCGTCGCCTACCCTTTCGCATCTCCGCTCCACCTCCAGCTAGCCCCCAGGTCCTGTGGCGATGGCTCCCCATGGCAGCCGCCTGCGGACCTGTCGGGACTCTCCATAGAAGAAGTGGCCAAGTCGTTACGGTTTATTGGTTTGTCTGAAGATGTCATATCATTCTTCGTTACTGAGAAGATCGATGGGAATTTGCTCGTTCAGCTGACCGAAGAAATCCTCTCCGAGGATTTCAAATTGAGCAAACTGCAGGTGAAGAAAATAATGCAATTCATTAATGGCTGGAGGCCCAAAATATAGCCAAATAACCCCAGCTAGCATTGAACAAAACGAACAAATATGTGTGCTAGAAGGGGTGGGCTGGAACACAATTCCATGTTTTTTTGCACTAGAAACCTTCTCTGTAAATAGGGATAAGAGAAACTCTTACTATGCAGATTACGTTTTTGAATGGTGAACAGGCTATTTTGTACATCAATAAAAATGCTGTACAGAACACTTAGAGGTGTGCCTTGTACATCACTCAACACTCAACAGCTGCTAAAAGACAAAAGGCATGTGCAGAGAAGTAATTCTCACCCAAGGAGGTTTATGTGAAAAGGTATGATATTTATTACAAAATAGCCAAAGCTGAAAACTGTAAGAATCAAAACAAACAAACAAAACTTAAAAAAACAAAAAACAAAAAACACTTTTTGAACAACAGTTCTCTCCTTTGGGGAAATCGACTTTAGACAATTAACTGTCCTGTGCTCTGTCGTTTGGATTGCTCAGTGCTAATCGTTTTACTCTTGTGCCTGAAAATGTTAGTGATATGAAATGACACTTTACTGTTTGTTATATGCTTGGTGGGGATCTTTTCATCAAGAGACATTTTCCAAAAGTCATGTGTTGATAGAGGATATATGAAATAATACAAATCATGACCACAATAATTTATCTATAACTACTGCTGATTTTATTGAGCAGTGGGGAAAAAAAAAACCCTGATATTTTAGATAACATCTGTTCACTTTCAAAAATTTGGGTTTGGGGCTGTTAACTAAGTTGACTATTTTAGGAAGAGTGGACAGAATGATTCCAAAGATCCTCAGAACCCTTCCCCTCAAAGCTCAGTCTGACTCCGCTTCATCATGGAAAGCCTGGAAGAACTCAGTAGAGGGGTCTGTATTAAAGAATTAAATTTGATTGTAAGCCCAAGGGCGGTGGTTTGCTTATAATAATACTTGCATGCCGATGTCTGGGAAAATGATAGTTTCTTGTCAGGGGGTAATTCATCTCCGGTTTGAGGGTCATCTTTTTTCCTGGTGTCTAACAGTGAAAGGTCTGAAGAGTGTTTCTCAGAGCATGTTAGGTATCCAATGCTTGGCTTCAGGAGAGCTCAGAAATCAGACTTATTAGGACCTTCATCTTTTGAGTAAATTTTTATAAAGTATTAGTAAGTACACTTGATTTGTTCATAAAACTCTTCTTCCATCTCTTCCAAAGAAAACACATTATTACCATAATTTTATTCCAAGAATTCCAGGACATGATTCTGACAGTTCTTGCCAAATGTGATTGAATAGTCCAAAATATAATGGCCTCATCATCCTTGTTGACTTTTTGGAGGAATGTAAATCTTAGAAAAGTTCTAGTTCTCCGAGCCAGTCGCCAGCACTAGCCCTGCCTGCCCCCCAGCCTGATTCTGGACGTGCAGACATCTGTGACTGACGTCAGCCAACCGGGGGCCACTAGGACTTGCAGGATTGGCTTCTAGCTTCTTCCCCACTCTTCCTGCTCACCAAAATAAATGCACAAGGGGAAAGACAAGACCCATGGTAACAGAACACGCAGGATGCAATATGCCTTTATTTCTTGACATTAATGATGCTCTCAGTTCTGATTTAGAATTGAGGTGAACTAACACCTCTTTTCATTTTACATCCTTGATCTTTTTTTAAGCATTCCTTCCTTCTCTTAACATATCTCCCAAAATGTAAACACTCTAGGTAAAATGTATCCCATAAAGAGAAACTGAAGCGCCCCTTCAGAAGTAGCCAAAAAATCTAGATGGAAGTTTCCGGTCCTGCGCTCCCGTGACATGAGACCTGCCCTCAGTGACTTTCATGGTTAAGAAACATCCTTCTGTGTGAACAGCCATTTCTCTAGCAATGTTAACCTATCAGCACTTTCTTTTAAAATAAAAACAGGTTGCAGTTGAAATGTTGCACTCCCCCCCCCCCCCCCCCAGCAAATTTTTGCTGAATCTGCTTTTAAGCACCTGACCCTTGGACACAATTCTCGAATTCAGGTGCGGGGAACACAGTGGGTTTGGGTTTACTCTGAAGGCTGCCCCCCATGAACAGTTGACTCTTTGTGTGTTTCTCTTTCCTTTTTTTTTTTGTTTCTTCTTTGCAAAAACTCGACACAAATAGTTTCTGGTTTTCGTCCGGGCATGTTTATATCAAGTTTGTATTGGTGGCAACGCAGACACTACTTGGGGGCAGGCTCTAGGGGGCAGGCGCTAGGCCCTTTGGGTCATGTATTCAGATTTGTTGAGCACCTTTTATTGCCAGGCACTGTGCTGGTATGACTCGACAATGCTGGGGGCGAGGGGGAAGCCCTCTTGGAGCTCATAATGTTTATATTTAAAATCACAGTTGCTGAGACTGCATATGTGTGAGTAAGAGAGACGCGAAATGGAGAGTTAAGTGTGTTCTGTCTTTAAAGAATCCACAGATGGAAGAAATGGCAGCCTCTGTGAAAGGGGTAAAAAAAATCAACACCATGTGATCGTGAAAACTTGGACTATGTTGGAGGCAGAAAGTATCTCGGACTCCCACTGGCTAATGTTCTCTTTTGCTGATTGGGAATGTTTAACTGTGGTAACTATCTTCTGGCATCTCTAAAGGCACAGATAGGCGTAGTTGCCATTCCTGAGCTGAACACTAGTCTGTAGAGGACCTTGGCACCCTGACTAGACACGGCACACGTAGGCAGAGAGAGTCGCGGCAAGAACCGCAGTGTGGGGGTCATCAGGAAACGGCCTTTCCCTTCAGAGAGCTGCAGTTTCGCAGGGAGAAACGATGTTATAACGATCCCCAGAAGCAGAATTTTTTGTAACCAACCAGGTCAAGACTGAGCATTTTCTGGCAGGTTCCCTGCAGTCAGTGTGGTGACCGTGGGGCTTGGGGGAAAGTGTGTCTAAACAGGACCCTTCTTGTGGTTTCATGGCCCCCATCAGAAGAGAAAATCAGCAGTAAGCCAAACCAAGCAGCTTAAGTGTAAGATATGAACCTGACTCACGCTGGAAGGGAGAACTCATACACTCCCAGACCGGTTCTTTCTCAAAACCTTGTAAACGCCGGCACGTTCTCCTTGAAGTTGAGCTGCTCAACTTTATGAACTGTGAAATTTACATTTATACTCTTTCAACCCACATGTACCATTCAAGTTTATGAAGCTGCCCATTCGACTAAATTGCCGTGTTTATTCTTGTCTCATGTAGAAATAAAACAATCTTACGGGAAACTGTTATGACAATCCATTCCAACTGTTTTCAGACACAGGCATAAACACCCTCTGCTCACATTCCAGAACCACCTGCCCACTATCCGTACAACTCCTTGAGAAGTTCAGGGATTGGATGTGGACGGAGAGAGGGTCCTTCATTTTCCAAACACTTTGTGTAACAAGTCACTACTCATCCTGTCTAAAGACCATAAAATTAACATTGTGAATAACCAACTGCAAAACAAAACAGTTCTCCAAAGTACCTCGTGAACCATTTAGAGGAAATTTCAACATCAGTCCCCCAGAAAAGTTAAATTTGCTGTTGGACACACAAGACTTTCAGAAACTATGACCCTTCTGTCAATGCCCACTCTTTATCTAGTAAATAAAGGCAATGGGCTCCTAGGGCAAGAAGAGGAAAATGCCCAGAGTGCAAATGATGGAAAGTAAGATTTTTTATGCTGTGGGGTTGTCATGTTGTGGAATTCTCCTGGCCCCTTCTTGTCCAGTCCCACTGCAGTTTAGTCTTTAAAACTTGGTGTTTTAAAATGTATCTCGTTGTGAAAACCAGAAACAAGGGGTAAACGTGATTTCAGTTAAAACTGTGTACAAATATCTTATGTAATTTTGCTGCTCTGTCTCATTTTTAGGCTATGAATTTTGTAATGAGCTTATCAGATTACAAATTTCCTTTGTTTACAATCTCATGTAGTCGGGCTCAGATCGTTTCTTAGCTATCAGCCTCTTGTCCCATTTTCGTATTAAGTTCCATTTAAAATGCTGTTTAAGCTAAGCCTGAAACTTCAACTCAATTAATTAAAAATTAGGAGAGTGTTCCTTGATTGAAATGGAAAGGGTATATTCTTTTCGAAGAATTTTGTAACTGTCTTTATAGGTACTTTGCTTGGAAAACCGCGGGGGTGTTAACTACGAGTTAATGGTTGTATTACTTTCCAGAGCATTATCTAATGGGCCCAATGTGTACCTCAAGAGAAACATAGTATGTTATGTCTAAAAAAAATTCATTGTTGATTTAAATGGTTCCAAAATGTCTATAAATAAAGAAAATTTAAAAGTTGCTCCTCTTGCTGTTCCTCAGTGAGTCGGACCTAGTGCATAGTTTTCTAGAACTTTCTTCCCCATCCTCATGAAGGAGATGAGAAGGCATCTGAAAGGAATTTTAATGCCACAAGCCCATTCCACACTAAGAGATAGAAGACAATGGCTATCGTACAAAGAAGAAGCTGGGAACCAGGTCACCTGACGGCATTCAAAGAAAACCCAGTACCTGTGTGGTCAGGAGTTAGAACAAAAGACAAATACAGGTGAGCTTTAAGAAAAAAGAAAAATCCATGTTTGTGTGGGAAAGAAACAAAACACACTCCTCACTTTTAGGTTTATATATTGTTGAATTTATGTAATTACAGGCCCTGTAAGCGGTGAGAGAGATGGTGGTGGGCACTAGAGAAAGTCATGAGTCTTCATCTTGCTGCAACATCCACCAGTTTTACAAAGAAGCTGTCAAATGGCAAGTGGGGGTTGCTTACGAGAGCTTCCATTTTACTCGAAATAGCATGAAATAGCTTCAGACCATTTTATGGAGAGACTTTGGGGGAGGGTCAAAAGAGCTTAGAGGACAGAAAGAACCCATGTCCTCAGCCTCCAACAGGAACCACCCCCCCACAACAGCTTCACAATCGTGCAGTTTTCCTGACTTCTTTTACTAGACAGAGCATTCTCAACCCATCTATTCAAGCATTCAACCCTCCATCCTATTTCACGGGGATAAAGCTTGTGACTAAATCCATAGGTGACCCACTTCTCTGGATTTCGGAGATATGCACTAGAAGAAAATCTAGGGTTGACCCTGTAGCATGGGGTTGGCTAAAGCATGCAAGGATCTATCTCAAGGTCCTAGGAGTACTTACATCAGATGGACACTAGGACATATGACTCCCCCAAACTGAAAAATTGCAAAGTAAATTTGAGTTCAGAAATAAGTGGGGTTAGAGTCAAATATCAGGACGTTAGAAAAACCCAAATCATTGAAAAGAATGATTAAGTACTGGATCAATTCTCATTTCACTTGAAATGAATTTTCCCAGGTCCTCCTTGCTTATCTGACTCAACACTTCCTTCCGGATTTTCCAGCACCATCCCCCAAAGCCAGTGAGATTTCACTCTGTGCTGACAGCTTCCTGCACGCATTATCTCCGTCCCTTTGTAAGCTACAAGCTCTTCATATCAGGGCTTAAGTCTCCATTGTTGTGTCTTTAAAAGTAGATGCTATTTGGAGTTCTCCTGAAGGACAGCATGAATACCATCACATTCCTGCTGGTGGCCAGGCTTTGTGCCCTCAAAATCAAAATAACAATAAAGTTAAAAAAAAAAAAAAAAAAAGACACAAATGAAACTTGTATCAATCCTAAGACTTTTGAGTAGACTTTTTTAAAAGAGGGCAAGATATGAAGTTGTTTAAAGGTCTCAGACTGTTTGCATCATTTGCCAATGAGTTCATTTTCTTCCAACAGTTTAATTAAGCCAATGACTTCAATTCTCTCATGGATATAAAACAAACTAAAAAAGATCCGTGTGTACCCATCAACTGAGTGAAATATTGGTTCTGAAAGACACAAGCAATTGAGTAGTAGATACGGTAGAGTGACCAAGCCACGATTTTAGGACGACCGGCAATGCCCCATGAAAATAAGGAGTCGGGTGCCTGGCTGGCTCAGGTGGTGAAAGTTTTGACTCTTGATCTCAGCGTTGAGGGTTCGAGCCCCATGTTGGGTCTAGAGATTTCTTAAAGATGGCATCTTTAAAAGGAAGAAGGGAAGGGGGAGAGAGGAAGGAAGGAAGAGAAGGGAGGAGGAGGGGAGGGAAGGAGGCAGGGAGAGAAGAAAGAAAAGATCAAGAAAAAGAAAATAAACAGTTTCTGTGTGCTTAGAAGCCCAACAGTGCAGGGCCTAGAAAATCCATGGACAGAGCACAGAAGTTTAAAGTCAGAGGGAACCTTGAAAATGGTCTCCTCCAATCTCTTAACTTTATTTATTTTAAGTATCTCTACACCCAATATAGGGCTGAAACTCACGACCCCAAGATCAAGAGTTACAGGCTTTACTAACTAAGCCAGCCAGACACCCCCAACCTCTTTACTTTATAGGAATGAAGCACATGGAGGATAAATGACTTCCCCCAGACTGCATATGGTTTGTGACAGAATCAGAGCTAGAAATAAAGTCCCCTGATTTCCCCATTATGTCTTCATTGTATTACAACATTGTCTCCCAATTTCCTTGACTTTTTTTTTTAAATAATATTTTTCCCCTGGGTGGCTCAGTTGGTTGAGCATACAATAGTAGAGCACTGTCATTTTTCCAAGCCCTATGAGTTTGAGCCCCATGTTGGGCATAGAGATAAAATTGAGTTTTTTGAATGCAAAGAATTTCTTATCCTGGTCCTCCAAGCTCTGTCTTCTAAGATCTTGAACTGATGCTACACAGCCAGTGCTAGCTGGAAATCAAGAGAAACTTCTCCTGCTTATAAAATGGAGGCTCTAAGCATGCCTCTTGCTTTTTGATCAGAAGGAATGACTCCATGGAGATAGTGAGACAGGTATAAAATGAAAAAATGTTAACGAACAACAACTTACACATAGTACACACACCTTTCATCCCATTGGATCTAGCCATGCCAGCCCCTTGGAAGAGTTTACAGATGGAGACACCAACGTGGAGAAGCAACGGTAGTTCTAAACATGGCCGCAGGGTGTCGGGCTTTTCCAACCAGCTAACGACAACACAAGGCTTGCTCCAGTCAACTCAGATGGAGTACAACAGCGAGGCAAGGAGGAAAATTTTAAGTTCAGCCTGTGTTGGTGGTCTCCATCTTCCCATCATTCAGTTTTCCACTTTCCTTAGCCAAACACATTGGAATCCTGAAGTCATGGAAACAGAAAGAAGTGGCTCAAAAAAGATAAGGCATTTGAAAGTGGAGCACTGTCAATTTTCCAAGCCATATGTAGGGAAGGAAAAATTCTTCCTCTCCCCCTACTAGTCATCCAGCTGGACTAAGAATTAAATTTAAAAGATGAACAGAAGAAAGAACCAAACTTTCATGATGTGCACACGGAGGCCCAATAATGAAATTGAGACCTAAAGAAATGACCAAGGCTGGCCGTTTTTATACTTTTTAGACAAAAAGACAATAAATCTTTAAGAAATCAATTAGTAGGGAATTCTAAACAGAATTTGGACTGGGGCAGTAAGTTAGTAAAAAGTAACAGTCTTTTTTTTTTTTTAATTTTTTATTTTTGATAACATATATTTTTATCCCCAGGGGTACAGGTCTGTGAATCACCAGGTTTACGGAATACTATGCAGCCATCAAAAGAAATGAAAAGTAACAGTCTTTATATTTATAGTCTTCTTAGTTCTAAATTTCTCACTCTGGTAATAAGGATGTCTCTTTCTCTCCTGGCATAAGGAGGATAGCTTTCTCATGGGAGAAATATTTCCAGCTTTCAGAGGACAGAGGAGGGTCTGGGTGGCTTTGCCCCAGCTGCCTCTTAAGTATTTAGAATATTTGCATGCTAAAGTGGCACATTTTGGCTGGCCTACCCTTGGTTCCTACACATATGTCCATGGCAGAAGAGATACAGGAATTTTCAGAGTGCAAAATTGACCTGTCAGATGCCTTGTCCCTTTCTTAGATCTGAGTCTCTGGAATTCTGAAACTAAAAGGTACTTGTGAATTTAAAAAAAAAAAAAAAAAAAAAAAAAAAAAGCAGCTGTACTTCTTCTTTTTTTTTTTTTTTTTTAATTCTGGTTGTTGGTTTTGAGCAGCAAAACCCTCAACCAGAAACAAAATCTAGCAAGTATCATTGCATTAAAGCTGACTTCCAAGATAAGATTGGAAAAGTAAATCTCCTTCAGTCTTCCTTCACCTCAGTCAAACCATGAACCCACCTAATCGGTCCCGGAAGAAAGAATAAATAAAAGATTAACAAAGGAAATGTCAAACTTCAGCTCTTGCCTAAATATGTTTATGCTTCATTCTCTGTGCTTTTTACTATTTTCAGTAGCACAGTTTTTTGACAAGGTGAAGGTCTCTCAATTTAACTTTTAAGGAGATGAATTTACAGTTTTTTATCTGAAGAAAACAAAAATGCGAGTTCAAAAAAATATAGGTACCCCTATGTTTTTTGCAGCATTATTCAAAATAGCCAAATTACGGAAGCAACCTACGTGTCCACTGATAGATGAATGGATAAAAAAGAAATGGCATACATGTATGTATAAATATGTGTGTGTACACACACACACACACATATATACACACATGCACATATATAATGGAATATTACTCCGCCATAAAAAAGAATGAGCTCTTGCAGTTTGCAACAACATGGATGGACCTTGAGGGTATTATGCTAAATGAAATAAGACAGAGAAAGATAGATACTATATGATTTCACTTATACGTGGAATCTAAAAAAACAAATGAACAAACAACATAAAAGTAGAAAGAAATACATAAATAGAGAACAAAGTGCAGGCTGCCAGAGGGTAGGTGTGTGGAGGGATGGACAACATGGGTGAAGGGGAGTGGGAGATACAGGCTTCCAGTTATGGAATGCATAGGTCACCAGGATGAAAGGTAAAGCATAAGGAATACGGTCTATAACACTGTAACAGTGACACATGGTGACAGATGGTAGCCCTTGTCATGAGAACAGCATAACATATAGACTTAACAATCAGTATGTTGTATGCCTGAAACTACGTAACACATACGTGTTACATGGTTTCAACTATACTTTAATAAAAAATAAAATAAAATTTTTGAACAGACATTTCTGCAAAGAAGACATCCAGATGGCCAACAGACACATGAAAATATGTTCCACATCACTCAGCATCAGGGAAATACAAATCAAAACCACAATGAAAAACCACCTCACACCAGTCAGAATGGCTAAAATTAACAAGTCAGGAAATGAGAGATGCTGGCGAGGATGTGGAGAAAGGGGGACCCTCCTACACTGTTGGTGGGAATGCAAGCTGGTGCAACCACTCTGGAAAACAGCATGGAGGTTCCTCAAATAGTTGAAAATAGAGCTACCTTATGACCCAGCAACTGCACTACTGGGTATCTACCCTAAAGATACAAACGTAGTGATCCGAAGGGGCACGTGCACCTGAATGTTTATAGCAGCAATGTCCACAATAGCCAAACTATGGAAAGAACCTAGACGTCCATCAACAGATGAATAGATAAAGAAGATGAGGTATATATATAAATATATACTATGGAATGGAATACTATGCAGCCATCAAAAGAAACGAAATCTTGCCATTTGCGATGACATGGATGGAATTAGAGGGTATTATGCTGAACTAAATAAGTCAATCGGAGAAAGACAATTATCATATGATCTCCCTGATATGAGGATGTGGAGATGCAACGTGGGGGGTTTGGGGAGTAGGAAAAGAATAAATGTAACAAGATGGGCTCAGGAGGCAGAGAAACCATAAGAGATGCCAAATGTCACAAAACAAACTAAGAGCTGCTGGGGGGTAGGGGGGTCGGGAGAGGGTGGTGGGGTTATGGACATTGGGGAGGTATGTGCTATGGTGAGTGCTGTGAAGTGTGTAAACCTGGTGATTCACAGACCTGTACCCCTGGGACTAATAATACATTATATGTTTATAAAAAAAAAATAAACTAAAATAAAATTTTAAATAAATTAATGAAATACTTTCAGTTTGAGTTTAGGTTGCCATCTTGAAATAGTATCATTGTACAAGTTTTCATATAATCACACTTACCTGTTTCTATCACATGTCAGTGACTGGAGATGAAGGCGTCATGGGACAATGGCTTCGTTCTGGGAGTTGGGGCACAGGTCACAGAAACACTGTTCTTCTCATTGTAAAATGGTCCGCTCTCCTGGTTTTGTGTCTCTTTTTATATTACCCCTGGCCTACACAAAGATGCTCTCACTTTTGGTGTCTCATCTAAGTGATCATCGTAGAATGATGCCAGTACTTCACGTACATCCTAGCTGGCCCATTCGGAAGGTTTAAAAAAGGCAAATGTTGCAAAGGCAATCCAGAGAGGTGCTCTGACTGATCTATCCTTGAGCCAGGATTACTCATGAACCCGCTCAAAGTCTGAGTCCTGGACAAGACTTTAAAGACCCTCAAACATTGTCATGATTTATTCACACATGTAGAGATCTCCAGAGGAGAAGTTCCCATTTCTACATCGTACGGTCCAGGGTTCTTCCTTTTCTGCCTCATTTTGCAACTTAAATCATCCCCTCGGTTTTGTGCTATGTAAGTTAGTGACATCACAGTTTTTTAAAAGCTTACCTATTCCTCCATGTGATTAATTTTGAGTTGGGCCATTTTCTATTACATTCTTTCTCAGGCCTGAGACTGTTCACATAGTTCCTAGTTTCCCCATGATAAGAACAGCCCTTGACTTGTCACCAAGGCTTCAGCGCTGTTGTACGCTAGTTATCTGAGGCACATCTTGAAGAAGTGAGATTTCTCTCTATGCTAATTATCCTGGATGACAGAAAGATGTGGAAATCATTTGTGCTGGAAGAAAGAAAAAGACAACCTGTAGAGATTACACTATTAGAGTAACATAAAGTACTGGAATCCATGAATTAGTTAATCATTGATAGTTTGTTATTTGGAAGGTTGAGATAACTCATTTATCTTTCACAGATAACTAACTATAAAAGAACAGTTTGAAATATGAAATGGGAAAATGAGGTACATGTTCTCCTTATTCAGTTAGCTATTAGGTGTGTCTCACCAGAATTAATGCTTAATGAAAAAAATAAATGCTAGTATTTAACCCTTGCTGGCTTCTTTGAGAGACATGCTGTTTCTTTATATTTTTAGTCTTACCATGGTGCCAATCTTTAGAGCATTCATCTTCCATCCTTGGATTTTTGTCTCCTCCTGACTGTCCCCCCATGTCAGGGCTGGATTTTGAGGTAGGAGGATTATCAAGGGCAAAATGGTCAGTGGTTGCTAGAGACCAGGATTCAGGACCCATGAACACGTCCAGAAGCCATGTTCCAAGCTGTGGATTCTCCCTCTGCCAGACTTGTTCATCTCCCCACCTACCTCAGCTGCTCTCCTCACTGACCCCTGTGGTTCTTACTGTTCACTGAAATAAAAAGTCCCATCTACTCTGTCTTCCCCCATTCTGGGTTTCTTCTCACATACCTTTCCTGGACCTTCTTAGATCTTTAGCCAGACGTAGCCCAAATTTCACATTTCCCTGAATTCCTTTTATGCTCTCTTATTCTATCTCCATATGGCTCGTGAGTCTGCTTTAAAACATTGTCTACCTTGATTTCATAAATCTGTTCTTATCACAGCGAAAGAGGTCCACCAGGCAAACAATACTGGAGTTGGGGTTGATCTCATGGGCAAATGGAAGAAGGAAGTGCGACTGGTATGGCATTGGATGGATTCATTAATTGAAGTAATTTGGGGGAAATGCCTACTATCTTTCCCAAGCAGTAAAAATTTGCCTTTTCAATACTAGATGTATGAATGCTAAAGTCAGGTTTGAAATTACTTTTAGTATCAAAAAATTATTTATCAACCAGCCTCTGACCCTTTGGCATGCCCCTAAGACACATGCACAGTGAGTGTAGGGGAAAGTGTGTCTTATTTGCTCCCTGGTTGACCAGCACTCAATCACTGAGTCTCAGCCCGGGCCACTGCACCGTGCCCCGCCAAGGCCACTGGATCTCTTTCTGCTACGCATCACCTCCTGCTTAGGTGGGCACCACCTCTGCAAACAGTTGTCACTTGAGATATGCATATGGGCATTTCCTGTCCTTCTCTGGCCCTTCCTCTCCCCAGCAGCATCATAAAGGTTCAGTATATAGGCTGCTTCATCAGCATGAATTACAGGTGTGCTTTCTTATAATCCCAGGTGTCCAGCAGGTAAATACACAAACACATACACCCACACATGCAATAGACAAATGTGCTCTCAAAGACTCACAGCCTAAACCCATAAGGAAGTAGACCCAATAACGAACAACAGACCTCTTCATGACTGCCCCCTTAGCTAT
This sequence comes from Mustela nigripes, assembly GCF_022355385.1. Lineage (NCBI taxonomy): Eukaryota > Metazoa > Chordata > Mammalia > Carnivora > Mustelidae > Mustela > Mustela nigripes. The sequence goes on along the minus strand of NC_081564.1, from coordinate 52,099,083 downwards.
CCAAATGCCCTGCGAAAGCTTTGATATACCACCCATAGAGGCATGATTATATTCTCGCACATGCTTCTATCCTATATCCTAAAGAAGGGTTTCTTTCTCTTTTTTTTTTTTTAAGTAGGCTCTGTGCTCAGCATAGAGCCCAGTGCAGAGCTCAAAGTCATGACCCTGAGATCACGGCCTGAGCTGAGAGCAAGAGTCGGACACTTAACCAACTGAAACACCCAGGCACCCCTCTAGTGATGATCAGTTTACACCTGCGGAGTCCCCTAGTCCTGAATTTGGATCAGAGATTTGCTCATTATTAGTGTGACTATTGGCCTCATTATCTTACCTACAAAATGGGAATGGGAACAGCTACCTCCTAGAGCATTTATGGAAATTAAATGAGTTAAATGAAACTTAATTCTGTCTTGAAATAGAACTAAACCCATTTAGATATGAGAAAGAAGAGGCGCCTGGGTGGCTCAGTCAGTTAAGTGTCTGCCTTCAGTTCAGGTCATGATCCCAGGGTCCTGGGATCAAGTCCTGCATTGGGCTCCCTGCTCAGTGGGGAGTCTGCTTCTCCCTCTCCCTCTGTCTGCCACTCTGTCTACTTGTGTTTTCTATATCTCTATCAAATAAATAAATAAAATCTTTTTAAAAGGAAGAGAGAAAGAAAGAAGAAAGTAAGAAAAGAAATGAGAAGGTGGTGATGGGAATAACTTAAATTCTTCTTTTGGCCATCCATTCACTTCGCAAGTGCTTTTGAGCATATATTAGGTTTTCAGTACAGACCTGAGTGCAAAAGCAACTCTAGTGAATAAGACAAATTCTCTGTCTACAAGCTGCTAATTTACAGTTAGCACAGTAATAAAATCTTTTATTGAGTACTTAATGTGTTCCACTCATTGGAACTTAGGAAATTATATGCATTATCTCATTTAATTTAAACAGAAGCAACAATAAGTAGCTCCTACTGTTATTTCCATTTCTATAGACAAGAAAACGGAGTCTTAAAGGGTAACTCATCCAAGACATCCATCACATAGCAAGTAAATGGCCAATCCTGGGTTTAAACCCACGGCTTTCATCTGGCACCCGTGCTCTTACAAGGAGATGCATAGAAGGTGCTCTGGGAGCAAATAGGGAAGAACATCGCTGTGTCTGGTCTCAGTGTCTGAGTATAGGATAAAGAAATGGAATATTAACTTTATGACTAATGACTGCGCTCAAGCTAGAATCTTTGCTGGACCTCCTTCTGCTTGGAGTGACATAACAGGGGTCTTGTCAGGCAGCATCTCTCTTAGACAAGCTGGGTGGAGATACCCTGCTGTGTGTCCACTGATCACATGGCCTCCTCAACCATAGTGAGCCCGAGATTTCCCAAGGTCAGTGAGCTCACCAGGGGCACTAGAGACCACACTTCAGCTGGTCTAGGGCTGTAGAACAGAGGTTGTACCCAGAGCACCTTCAGCAGCTGCTGTGGGACAAAGATCACAGCTTATGGAGAGTGAGGGAGACATGGGATTGAAGATGGCATCCATGTTGTCCACCTGGGAAAGTGGGTAGAAGAGAACCTGGGGAGCAGGGTGGGAAGGAGCTGCTGCAACAGCTTTGGGTGTGCTGCATTCCAGACAGTCGCCCAGTTGAGGTTGTGTTTGGCTGGACGTAAGTACAACCCAACTAGAGCAACTTTGTTGAGTAGAGGACTGCTTTTCTCAAGTAACAAGAAGGCCAAGGAAGGCAGCTTAGTTCTTGTGCAGCAACCGAAGGATCCTTCTAGTCCCTGTTCCATGGCCTTCACCTGTGGTTGTCATCCTCAAGATGATACCTCAAGATGATCCTGTATGGACAAGCATTATTCCTGAGTTCCAAGCAGAACAAAGGCTCAGAATTGTGAAGACTACAAGAGCCATGCCAACCGACTCCATCCCTTTTTAATCAGGAAACGTATTTCCTAGAAGCTCTGCTCCATAGATTTCCACTTGGCTAAAACCAGGTCACATGAACACCCTAATGGCAAGCGTGACATTGGCGAGTATTTCTTAGCCAGAACTAATCAGGGCTCTCTGAGCAAGGGAGAAGAGCTCGGACATTGAATCAGCCACCTGCAGCATCTGCACAGGCCCTTGTGCAATACATATTCACAGCCCCATCACTGGCTGTAGGAATGCAGGCCATCTTGCTTGGGAGATTTTTGATACATGAGTCAGAGGTTGAGGACAGAACTCCGCTCCAGAACGAGTCAGACCACTAATGGTTCTTATTCTTGCCTGTATTTGCGATGGTCTCAAACCCATCAAAAATTTTTTTTGAGAAGTGCTGCATGTTATATTTTACCTCCTGGGAATGCCTAATGCATATTAGTATATTAAAGGCTCTGAGAAGTCTGCAATAAAAACTCGTTTGGCTCTACTTAACCCAACGTTTCTCCAACACTCTCCAGATCATGATTTGGAAATGCTGACCTGAGTCAGTACCTTGAGATCACCTAGGTTAGTTCTTCATGGCCATGTGGTTCACTCATAATTAAGCTTGTTAGCAGGATATAAGAAATATGGGATTCCCACCCCATAAGGTTGTAGGTCCAATGCCAGTTCCTGAGCATGAAACCTGTACAGTCTCCTGGGGCCTCATGTTGCATGTGTCCCACACTCAGGCCAATACTTGACCATTGCAGTTTTGAAATTAATTTTTGAACAAGGGGCTTTATGTTTTCATTTTGCCCAAAGCCCAGAAAGCTATGTAGCTGATCTCGGGCAAACAGGATAAAAATCAGATATATGTGATTTATATTTTTAGCTTTTTCTTATTTCAGAAGAAGCAGTTGTTTGCTAGTGTAAGTATGTTTTCCGTTCTTACTGTCATACATAAACATATATGAAAATGCTAAAACATTAGAAGTGTTCTCTCATTCCTAGTCACCTCCTTCCCTGATTCCTGTCAAGGGGGTTATGTCAAGTTTATATCAAACATAGTAAAAAAAGAAATTAGACTCATTCTGTTATCATAAATGGATATGAAGAGGAATTTAAAGCAAATTCTTTTAAAAGTAAGATAGTTGGCGTTCCTGACTGGTACATTCAGTGGAGCATGTGACTCTTAATCTTGGGGTCATGAGTTTAATCCCCACATTGGATATAGAGTCTACTTAAAAAAATAAAAAATAAAGCAAGAAACAAAAATAACACAGAAGCTGATTTCTTTAGCCTTAGCTCCAGGCAAATCTTCAGTTTTTCATTTATTTTCGTCCTGTTCTTCCACTTCCAGACTAAAATGTATTTATCCCAACAACCCCCATCACCATATACTCCATAAAGGGAATGCGATAAGGCAGGACAGAGAGAAGGAAGTGGTATCTTCCACAAAGGAGGGTTGATGGGTCAGGCTGCCTCTCAGTATAGGATAACTATGTCTAACTTGATCTGACTTCAAAAAGCCTAAACAAAGGGGCGCCTAAGTAACTCAGTCAGTTAAGCCATTGCCTTCAACTCAGGTCATGATCGTGGAGTCCCAGGATCAAGTCGCACATTGGGCACCCAGACAGTGAGGAGTCTGCTTCTCCCTCTGACCCTCCCCCTTCTCACGCTCTCTCTCTCTTTCATTCTCTCTCTCTCAAATAAGTAAAATAAAATAAAAAGCCTAAACAGAGTCTCAGGAACAATATTGAAGAAATAAAACTGACTTTAAGAAGCAAGAGCTGGACTTTCATTACCTTGAAAAAAGAAAGTTGAGCCCAAAGGAAAAACAAAAAAGCAACAAGACTTAAATATGAGCAGAAAGGGGGAAAGGAGGCTCTTTGTCATTATTTGTCATGTAAAATGGCAAGATAATGACCCACGAGGGATTGACCTTTTCACTGGAAGGAAAGCGTTGGCATTTAGACTTCTTCTGAGTCAAGAAGTGGGTCTTAATATATCTTTACCCTCTCTAGAGGAACCACCGCAGCGAGTTATTGTTGGTAGTGGGTGTTCAGTAGCATCACTTGGCTATTTCATGGGTGAGCAGGGTGGCTAAGGGTAGAGTTGGTTGGTGGTTTTAAATTCAACATTTCTTCTCTTTTCTTCTCCACTGTTTTAGCAATTTCTTTCTCCTGGTCTCTACCCCCATGGATGCTTTCCCACAGCCTTGTCCTTAATACCATATCCTTGTGTTGGTACTACAATGGCCATTCTTCTCTAGAAAGTGAATTGGGGTCTAAACCTTACCATTTTGTCACTGGATTGTAGGCTTCCATGTCTTACTTATCTTAGTCCTGGTTCCCCCAAGACTTGCCCACCTGCCTGCCCCTCAGCCTACCCCTTCTGGTCAAATGTGGTAACTATTTGTTGTTGGATCAGTTAATGGAAACAAATGAACCTTGGCAATACACTTTTGTCAACAAACTCTTCTTTAAGTCATTTATTTTTTTAAAGCACGATCAATGTTTGCCAAAAATATTAAATGTCTCAAGATACCTGTGTTTAGCTGTTTACGGTATCATTTTTGTTTTTATTTTATTTTATTTTATTTTTATTTTTATGTTTTTAAAGATTTTTGTTTATTTATTTGACAGAGATTACAAGAGGGAGAGAGGCAGAGAGAGAGGAGTAAGCAGGCTCCCTGCTGAGCAGAGAGCCCGATGTGGGGCTCGATCCCAGGACCCTGAGATCAGGATCCGAGCCAGAGGCAGAGGCTTAAACCATTGAGCCACCCAGGCACCCCTCATTTTTGTTTTTAAAGTTGAAGCCTACATTTAGTTTTCAGTCCAATGAAATTATCTGCCATAGCTCTAAAAAATCACATGGCACCCAGTTTTTTGTTTGTTTGTTTGTTTGTTTGTTTTAGTAACCTCTACACCCAACATGAGGCTTGACCTCACGACCCCGAGATCAAGAGTTGCATGTTGTACCAAATGAGCCAGGCAGGCGCCCAATTTCCCTAGCTTTTTACTTTTTCTCTATCTTTTCTCATTGAAAATGGTATTAAAAAATTCTGCAACTTAATGGATATATAATTCTCTCTAAATTATAATGTGATTTGCTTTTTATGGTAGAAAACATTTGCCTTTGTTAGATTTGCTTCTTCCCCTACGTGAACACCAAGGTGCATTGTACCAGACTTGTCTCAAGGCAGAGAGAGCATCAGTACTCACTGGAAGCATCTTGATTTCCCATAGGCCATTTCAGAGAAGATCTCTTTACTAGTTCCTTCTTTCGAAAGTTTTAAGAGAGCACAAGTCTAAAATAAATAAATAAATAAATAAATAAATAAATAAATAAAATTCACAGTATAGCATTCTGAGATTTAGAGAAGACAGGCAAAGGTTAACAAAAATAGAAAGAAAGAAATTTAACTCATTCCATTTTATTGAAAGCAATTTCCAAGTAACTTATCTGTTATGAAGATAACTTCATCCAAGCGTTTATTTAATAGTTAATTAGCGGCATCTCTTAAAAGATCTCTGCAGTCTAGAAAACACAAAGCCATAATCCCGGCTAATAATATCAAACTGATGAGCAAAGACATAGCACCTACGTTTTCAGCTGATGATGTGGCAAAGATCATGAAATTCTGCAAAACTCAATCTAAAGTGAGTTATAAATCGCACAAATACCAGCTAATGGATAATGAGATCCTATTCTAATGTTGATAATGTGCAATGTAAGTGTTTCCTGTTTCTTAAATAGGATATCTTTGACCATTTAAACAAGTCTTTAGCACCAAGCATCCACAGGCATGAGTATATTAGAAAAGCCATTTTGTGTATGCCGCTTGGAGGTAATGAGAAAGTGCTTCTCGATGGGACACGCATAAGAGGAGACATCAATGTCTTATTAATAGGTAAGAGCACGCTGAGTTAATAGTGCATTGATAACTTATTTTTATTGTCCCCTCCTCACCACGCTTGTGTGACTCGGTGATGTAATATTAGCAAGAAAACAAAAAGCCAAACTAGCACAATTATGGTGTCATCATTTTCCTGTATAAAAACGTGCTTGCCTTTTATTAGAAACATTTTTTATCCTTGAGAGTATCATTTGACCTTTGTAACAAATATCCTATGTCCAATATAGCAATCCCTTTCCCCACATTCCCCACATATTTCCTTACCTCTCCCCCTTTATCTAGCCCTAAGTCGATCTAGTCAAAAATCCAACAAATACATAGAAAAGTGGACTATTGTCTAAATCTCCCTCTTGTCCACATTGTTCCCCATCTTTCCACTTTAGCCTTTGAGCGAAGACTCAAAAGCCAAGTGGGGTTTTGGCAAGGATTTCAAGTGTTTGCATCTAAAAACCTGCAATTGGCCAATCTTGCCCCAACTGCTTGCCCCACGTGCCTCCAACTACTGGGCACCTGGGGAGGCAAAACACATGTGGGGGTGGGCGCCTGGCTGGCTCAGTCAGTAGAGCACACGACTCTGGATCTCAGAGTTGTGAGTTTGAGTCCCACATAGGGTGTAGAGACTACTTATATAAATGAAACACTATAAATTTTAAAAAAAATGCACATGATTCATGGTCTGCCTTCCTGTCAAGCTGTGGCGATGAGATGAATATAGTGACTGAATATATAATTATTAAGTACTTACTCTGTGCCAGGGAGTGGCACAGATGAAAAGTGGAAGACACAACGCTTGGATACACATTGTAAAGGTAAGAGGAAATATAAGAGGATACACATTGTAAAGAAATCAGTGCATTCGCGTGCTCTGGGCTCCATGACAGACGTCTAAGTAGAATGCTGCGAGGGCATCCCCAGAACCTAGCAGAAAGGAGATTCAGAGAAGAAAAGTACCACACTGGTGAGAATGGTGGTGAAGTTTTCAAGAGCACTATTTTAGCTTTCAACACTTCCCTCAAATGGTCATTTAAGGACTCCTTAAATGCGCCTCCTTAAGGGCGCCTGGGTGGCTCAGTCAGTTAAGCGTCTGCCTTCAGCTTCGGTCATGATCCCAGGGTCCTGGGATCAAGTCCCACATTTGGTTCCTTGCTCAGTAGGAAGCCCGTTTCTCCCTCTGCCTGCCACTCTCCCAGCTTGTGCTCGTGCTCTCTCTAGAATAAACAAATAAAATCTTAAAAAAAAAAAAAAAGAAAGAAAGAAAAGAAAAGTATTCCTGAAGAATACCTATTCCAAGCATTCCTTAGTATCTCCCACATTTGATGCTGTGACATATTCAGATTTCCACTTAATTGTCTCCTTAGTATCTCCCACATTTGATGCTGTGACATATTCAGATTTCCACTTAATTGTCCTTCAAGAGACCGAATCAGATATCCTAAATAGCATAGCCATCCCGCCGGTCACTCACTTTCCCCTAACCTTTGCCTAGCATTTGTCAGCATCTCTTTCTTGTGGGTTTGTGCATTGCCTATAAGCTCAAAGAAAATCAGACTTTGTTTTATTGCTTAGAATTGTATGCTCAAAAATATTTTTGAATGGATGAATGGTAAATACACAGAATTTTCTCAGATCAGCTTTGAGGCCAGGCCCCTTTTGCTTTCTCAAAACTTCATATTCCACCCATTTTTCCTGCACCCATATTAGCCCTCAATCAAACAATAGCCAGTATCGTTCCACAAGACAAAAATTTTACAGATTATTCATTCCATCCACACTGATGCCCTCTCTGTGCTCTGACGCCTCAGATAAGGGCCACAGCCAGAGGCTAGGCCTAGGACAGCCGTGAAACCCTGTCAAATATCAAAGTATAAGAATATACTTTTTAAATAATAAAGAATACAATGTAAGAAAATAAAATGCATTCTGGATTTTAGGCAAGTGTTGTCTATTTGCTATAAGTTTATGGGGTTTTTTTTAGTTCAAATATCATGAAAAATTAAAATCTGGGATGGAGTGTTTTGCTCATTTCCTAACATTTTATGTCGAATGGAAGGACTGCCAATCTGAGAAGAGGAAAAATGGCATGATTGTATGTGATAGATGAGAAAAATACCCTAAATATTATTTATGCCTAACAAGCTAATAATAATGATCCAAATGAGATATTGTTTCAACTTTAAAGCTTCTAGCTAAAAAATAATTCTTTGAAATGTGTTGTTGTCTTCTACCATGTCTTTGGTTGTGCTAATCTATCTGATTCAATTCCACAAATATTGACTGTGTAGTCTTGAGAACTTGGAATGGGGTGGGGGAGGGGAGGGGAGAGGGCTAGGAACGTAAAGCTGAAGAGGAACCTCAAGGATCCTAAAACCTAGTATCCTGCCATGTGTTCCAGAATATTTTTGTGCAAGCATGGCATATATTTTTTTAAGATTTTATTTATTTATTTGACAGAGAGATCACAAGTAGGCAGTGAGGCGGAGGGGTGGGGTGGGGGGGTTGGGAGGGGGTGGGCAGAGCAGACTCCCTGCTGAGCAGAAAGCCCAATGCAGGGCTCTATCCCAGGACCCTGAGGCCACGACCTGAGCTGAAGGCAGAGGCTTTAACCCACTGAGCCACCCGGGCGCCCCAAACGTGCCATATTTTAAGAGATCGTGCCTCTCTTCACTCGTGTTTTCAGTATTAAAATTGAAACAAGGTCAGAGAAAGGTGCCCCGCTGTAACAGAAGCATGCACTGCTGGTGCAGGCTCACCCAGTTCCCCAAAACGGTCATGCTTCTAGCTTTTCTGGTTGCCTTCTCTATGGGAAAATCAACCGAGCATCTGTTGCACTGAGCTTAGAAACAAAAACGTCCTCTGCTGTGCTAGGAGATAACATCCGCAGAAGGCTGAAAATTAAAATAAAATAAACAGAGGACTGCAGATTGTTCAAATTCGCTTACATTAAAGCCAGAGGAACAGCCTGTCATCTCGCTGTTAAATTAGACTGCGGCTGCCGCTGATTTGGAAGGACAGATGACTGAATGACAAGTGTGAATGAGCCCTGGAAAAGGTGCAAAGGGACCCACGGGGAAGCAAGAAATGCAGAGCAGATGGACAATTAGATTTGAACAGAAGGAGAAACATAGAATTTTTAGGTTGAATTTTTTCAGAAGATAGCAATAACCCATATTTCCACAGACAGACGCCTTTTCTTTTTGATTTCGAAGTCCTTCTCTTTCAGTTTGCTGTCAGAAAAAAGACAGACAGGAGCGGCTGTAAAGTGATACAGATAAGAACTCTGTGGGTAAGAATACTGGATGTTTCCGGTAAATCTCAGCAAGCATTACGTCACGTCGCAAGGTGAGTTACATAGGCATTTCATAAGACTCTAAATCCCAATATGGGCCAGTGAAATCAGTCAATCAGTTAAAATAGCCTATTTATAGGACGTAGAGGTCCGACAGTACTATCCATTTGCTGCCAGCTGGAAACGAGCTATCTAGGTGAGGAAGCTTGCCGTTATAAGAACCAACGCTTTTCTTTCCTTCTTTCTTTCTTTCTTTCTTTCTTTTTTTTAAAGATTTTATTTATTTGACACAGAGAGAGGTCACAAGTAGGCGGAGAGGCAGGCAGAGAGAAAGGAGGGGAAGCAGGCTCCCTACTGAGCAGAGAGCCCAATGCAGGGCTCTATCCCAGGATCCTGGGATAAGGACCTGAGCAAAAGGCAGAGGATGAACCCACTGAGCCACCCAGTGGCTTTTCAATTTGAAACTCTTGGTTGAATGAACGAATGGGTGGAGGAAAGGGATTGCACAGTTGCATTCAGTAGTAGACCTTGAAAACAGTTTCCTGTTTCCTGTTATGTGTAAACATAAGTTCCAGTGTCCTACCATCACACACAGACAACCCTGGAAGCTGAAATGTGAGTTAGAACCACTGCTTCACTGACACAGTCCTCCTGGATGGATCTGATAACAACAGACAAGCCTAGAGGGCAGTTGGGATGAGCCAACAGGGAGACTGTCACCGACGGCCACCGAGGCACTTGCTGGGAGGACATCCTAAGGGGGAAGCATCAGGCTGCATGATTGGTTTAAAAAGAAACAATACCAGGTTTCTTGGAGGTGAGGTGGTATTTTGAGTTCTGCACATTCGGAGTAAGTCCAATATTTTTTTTCTCTGGAACACTCTCATAGGTTCATAGCAAAACCCTAGGAAAACGGAAATGCAAAGGACAGACCCGAAGAGTGATCCTTATATAAGATCCCTACACAACGCTGGGAACACTGCCTCGCAGCCTCGCGTGGTTTCGGAGAACACAGGCCAGCTCCAGCATAACTCAGCAGCAAGCCTCCGTGAAAGGACACCTTCTTCCCAACAACCATGTCCTGCCTGGCACATGACAGGATGGGACACAGATGCCCCGCCCCACTAGTGTCTTGGCACAAGCATTACACTACACAGGGATTTACACTTTCACTCAGTAAAGAATAACTGTGCACCGTGGGTCAGACTCTGGGCTCAACCCTGGGGGCTCAAGGACAAACAAGGCACATTTGGTGTTTGCCTTAAGAGGGCTTCGATTCCAGAAAGCACTGGTCAAGGGTCTCAGTGGCCTAGAAGTGACATAATAAAGGACCTCAGACTGGGTGGCTGAAACAACAGAAATATATTGTCTTACAGGTCTGGAGGCTAGAATTCGAGGAGCAAGGTGCAGGTGAGATGGTTTCCTTCTGAGAGTTATGGAAGAGAATCGGTCCCATGTCTCTCCCCTAGGTGGTTTACTGCAATCTCTGGTGTTCCTCTGCATGGAGAAACATCCCCCTGATCGGGGCCTTCATCTTCATGTGACTTTCTCCCTGTGTGTACGTCTGTGTCTAAATTTCCTTTTTTTTTCTAAGGACATCAGTTGTATTGGATTCAGGGGCCCACCCTACTGTAGTATGACCTCATCCTAACGAATTACATCTACAAGGACTCTCTTTCCAAATACAGTCACATCCTTGGGAACCAGATGTCAAGACATCAACATATAAAGGTTGGGGGACATAATCCAACCCATACAGAGAAAACACTTCTAGGAGCTGCATGGAAAGGGTGAGTGATGGATACCATATGCAGCTGAACTCACGTGAGAAAGCCCCTGGAAATTCTCAAAAACTATCATGTTCTTAGAAGTAATGGGAGATCCCACAGAAATAAATGGAGACAAAAGATGGAAAAATACAATTTTTTATTTTTACTTTTTTTCCAGCTTTATTGGCACATAATTGACATCATTGTGTAAGTTTAAGATATACCATGGGATGATTTCATGCATGTATATACTGCCAAACGTTTACCCCAATAAAGTTAGTTAACACCTCCATCAATTTACATAATTACCATTTTTGTGTGTGTAATGAGAACATTTAAGATCTATTCTATGAACAACCTTGAAGTATTAATAATGGAGTATTGTTAACCATAATCACTATGCTGTACATTGTATTCCAAGGACTTACTCATCCTATAACTGGAGGTTTGTATCCTTTGGCCAACTCTCCTCTTTTCCCCCCAATTCCCAGCTCCTGGTAACCACTATTCTACTCTTTGTGTCTATGAGTTTGTCCTTTTTATTTTTAAGAATTTATCTTGAAGTAACCTCTACACCCAATATAGGGCTCAAACCTCACACAACCCTGAGATTAAGAGTCACCTGCCCTACCACCTGCTCTACCAACTGAGCCAGTCAGGCACCCCGATTTTGGCATGTTTTGATTCCATAAATAAATGAGATCCTATAATGTTTGCCTTTATCTGTCTATTTCACTTAGTATCGTGCCCTCATGGTCCATCCATGATGTTGCAAATGACGGTATTTCTCTCTTTCTTTTTCTCTCACTACTTAATAATCCATTATATATCTACGGCATATCGTCTTTCTCCATTCATTTCCATATTTTGGTGTTTCCAGATGTTGGCTATTATGAATACTGCTGCAATAATATGGGAGTGCAGATATATTTTGAGACTCTGATTTTGTTTCCTTTGGATATACATCCAGAAACGGGATTGTTGGATCACATGGTAGTTCTGTTCTTAATTTTTTGAGGAACCCCCATACTATTTTCCATAGTGGCTGCACGGATTTACATGCCTACCAACAACACACAGGGATTTCCTTTTACTCCACATCCTTGCCAATGCTTGTTATCTCTTATCTTTTTGATAACAGCTACTCTAACAGGTGTGAGGTGATATTTCATTTGGTTTTGATTAGCATTTTCCTGATGATTAGTGATGTTGAACATCTTTTTGTGTACCTATTGGTCATGTGCATGTCTTCTTTAGAAAGATGTCTATTTGGGCCCTCTGCCCATTTTTAATCTAATTGGTTTTGCTATCGGGTTGTGTGATTTCCTTATATATTTTGTATATTAACCCCTTATCAGATAATTTACAAATATTTTCTCCCATTTCACAGGTTGCCTCTGCTTTTCATTGATTGTTTCTCTGATCAGAAGCTCTTTAGTTTGGTATGATCCCACTCATTTATTTTTGCCTTTGTTGTCTGTATTTGTGTTACTAGATCCAAAAACTTGTTGCAACCACTTTCAAGAACACTTTTCCCCATATTTGCTACTAGGAGTTTCATAGTTTCTGGTTTTACATTTAAGTTTTTAATTCATTATGAGTTAATATTTGTGGGTGGTGTAAGGGGTTTAACTTAATCATTTTGCATGTGATTTTCCAGTTTTCCCAGCACCATTTACTGGTGAGACTATTCTTTTTTTTTTTTTTTTTTAAAGATTTTATTTATTTATTTGACAGAGAGAGATCACAAGTAGGCAGAGAGGCAGGCAGAGAGAGAGAGGAGGAAGCAGGCTCCCTGCCGAGCAGAGAGCCCGATGCGGGACTCGATCCCAGGACCCTGAGATCATGACCTGAGCCGAAGGCAGTGGCTTAACCCACTGAGCCACCCAGGCGCCCCTGGTGAGACTATTCTTTCCCCACTAAGTGTTCTCGACTACCACGTCAAATATTAGCCAACTGCATATGCAGGGATGTATCTCTGGGCTCTCTATCCCATGTGTCTAGGTATGCGTTTTAAACATTTTATTTATTTTTTTGACAGACAGAGATCACAGGTAAGCAGAGAGGCAGGCAGAGAGAGAGAAGAGGAAGCAGGCTCCCTGCTGAGCAAAGAGCCCTATGAGGGGCTTGATCCCAGGACCCTGAGATCATGACCTGAGCCGAAGGCAGAGGCTTTAACCCACTGAGCTACCCAGTGCCCCTAGGTATGCATTTTAATGACCATATCAGATTGTTTCGATTTCTGTAGCCTTACCGTGTCGCTGGAAACAGAAAGTGTGACGCTTCCAGTTTGTTCTCCTTCCTCATGCTTGCTTTGGCAATTTGTAGTCTCTTGTGACTACACAAATTTTAGAATTTTTTTCCCTATTTCTGTAAAATATGTGACTGGAATTTTAAGAGGGATTACGTTGGTTATCGGGATGGCTTTGGGCACTATGCACATTTGAACAATTTTAGTTCTTCAGACCCATGGACGCTAAATATCTTTCCATGTATCTGTGTCTTCTTCAATTTTTTAAAATCCAAGTCTTACTGTTTTCAGTATACAAATCTTCTACCTCTTCGGTTAAATTTATTCCCAAGGACTTTATTGTTTTTGATACTATTATAAATAGGATTGTTTTCTTTGTTTTTTAATTTTTCATATTTTTCCTTGTTAGTGTATAGAAACTCAACTGACTTCTATATGTTTACCAGATTCATTTATTAGTTCTAACAGGGTTTTTTGGTGGATGGTGGAGTCTTTAGGATTTTCCATAAATAGGATCACATGATCTGCAAACAGACAATTTTACTTCTTCCTTTCTGATGTGAATGCTTTTTAGTTCTTTTGCATGATTGCTTGGGCTAGGACTTCCAGTACTATGTTGAATAGGAGAGGTGAGAATGGGCACCCTTGTCTTGCTCCTGATCTTACAGGAAACACTTTCAATCTTTCCCCATTGAGTATCATGTTAGCTGTGGGTTTGCCATATATGGACTTTATTATGTTGAGGATACTCTGAATTTGACTTCGTATTTTACTGCCCAGGCTAGGGCATGGCACGTGTTTTATATGCTATTCTGTTTTTTTTTTTTCATATATTTTTAAATGTTTAGGCCTCTGAATGGTTCAAATTCATTGCAGTATATAGAATAGGTATAAATCTAAATTAATTTTTTCCTATCCTGATATCCAGTCATCACAATAATTTTTCTTTAGTAGTGATTTGGGAAATATTTGCAGTGAGTTTCTATTGCATTATAGTCAGAAGGTCAGGAATTCTCAAAGCACCTTTATCAGCCATATCCATCCAAACCTTCCCTTCTACCACAGGTTCCCGAGGAACTCGAGACAAGAACTTAGGAACTTGGGAACGTGCTCCAAGAAAGTGCAGGTCAGGAAGTACTGCTTTGAAAGAACTGAGTTCATGTCCAATATTCCCAGTGTCTCCACGTGATGAAGCTGAGCTAGAGCATACAGCTTGGCTCTCCCAACCAAAGCCTGACCCCAGAACCTAAGATAATAACCAGTTTCTGGCCAGATACCAGATATGGCAACACAATGATGTGCAGATAGAGAACAGAGGGACTCGGCAGGCCCTGAACCCACTTAGCCAAGCAAATGGCAGGAACTTAGGTGTGGAGACAGGGAGGCAGAGAAGCCCGCTGAGAGCAGAATTATCAGCCACCCCAACCCCGCAGCCTCTCTCCCCAGTTGTCATATTGCTTCTGTTTCACCATGCATTAATTTTATAATATATGAACAATGGAATAGAATCCCCTGGGCAATTTATGTTCTTTTAACCCAGCACTGTAATGTTTTGGGTTTTATTACTTTCTAAAATGTTTCAATATGACAGAACAATTGTATGTAAATAGATACATATTTTTTAATTCATATTGAGTTCTTTGGCCCTCCAGGTGACTATCAAATTGTCAAGTTCTATTTTCTATTCTGTTATAAACTTCCATTGATAATGCATCAATGATGCATAAACCTATGTATTACATTCAGTTAGGAACTGTTGTCTTCTGTATTTAAAATTCTCAACTTGGAATATTATATATCTGTCCATCCATTCATTCTTATCTTTTTATTTTTCTGTTACAATCCTGGGATTTTATAAATGTTGTGTGTCTTGAGTTAATTATCAATAATTCAATATTTGTACAAACAAAAAAAAAAGGAATCAGTGATACTATGAATCATACAAAATCATCTGAATGTCCAAAATACAGTTCACATTATATTTAGTCTTTGTCTGTGATTTGTGACCCAGAACACCCAAAACTGTTGGAAACTCCTGAGCTGATAAGAGAAACAGGGATGGTTTTTGTCACAATATTTGGTCTTTGTCCTTAGTTCTTGAAATTACTTTAGAGCCATCATGGTGAAATGGATGTCTTATTTATAAAAAGTGCCTTTCCACCACAGCTGGGTTTATGCTACTGAAGTGGTGGGGGCTTCTTGTTGTGGGGGGAAACAATCTTGTGATTAGAGGGTTGGAACCTTCAGTCCCACCTCTCTCTCCACTTCAAAGGAAGGGCGAGGTGCTGGAATTTGAGTTCAACCACCAATGGCCAGTGATTTAATCAGCCGTGCCTACTTAACGGAGCCTCCATAGAAACCCAGAATGACATGGTTTTGAGAGCTTCTGGGTTGGTGAACTTGGTACAGAGAGAGTAGCATGCCCAGAGAAGGCAGAGACACTCCACACCCCTTCCAACATACTTACCCTTTGCATTTCTTCCATCCAGCTGTTCCTGAGTTATATTCTTTTATAATAAACCAGTAATCTAGTGGATAAAATATTTCTTTGAATTCTGTGAACCACTCTAGCAAGTTAATCAAACCTAAGACTGGAGTGAAGGTATGGGAACTTCCAGTCTATAGCCCTTCAGTGGGAAGCACAGGTATCAACCTGGGCTTACAACAGACATCTGACTTGGAGGGTGAGGGATGGTCTTGTAGGACTGTAGCCTTTAACCTGTAGAATCTGATGCTGTCTCTGGGTAGATAGTTTGAAACCGAACTGAATTCTAGAATACCAGCTGATGTCTTGAGAATTACTTATTTGTGTGTTATCCCCCATCCTTATACAGACACACACACACATACATGCACACATGCACGGATTAGAATTGGATACAGAATCCAAATTATCATTTCATTATCATTGCATATTTTAGCACTATGGCATTCACATGTACAAATAATCTTGCATAGTTATTATATGTATATAATTATAAGAACTTATTGCCTCTGATAATTTTTGATAGAGTCCTTTGCATTTTCCAACAATAGACTCATAAAACGTACAAAATTAAAATGTTCATTTCTGTATTTTCTTTATAACTTGTTTTTCCTTCTCAAGTATCATCAGAAGTCTGGGGCGCCTGGGTGACTCAGCTGGTTAAGCATTTGCCTTCAGCTCAGGTTACGATCACAGGGTTCCTGGATTGAGCCTTACGTTGAACTCCCTGCTCAGTAGGGAGTCTGCTTCTCCCTCTGCTCCTTCCCCTGCTTGTGCTCTCTCTCTCTCAAATAAATAAAATATTTTAAAAGAAAATATCATCAGTATTTTTGAATGGTAACTGAGGCTTGTTTTCTTTCTTTTTTTTAATTTTATTTTTATTATTTTGTAAAGATTTTATTTTTAAATAATCTCTACACCCAACATGGGACTCAAACTCACAACCTGGAGATCAAGAACCACATGCTCCACTGACTGAGCCAGTCAGGTGACCCCTCTTTTTCTTTTTTTGTTTTTTTAAGGCACATTTTATTGTGTGTGTGTGGTTTTTTTTTTTTTTTAAGTTTGTTTATTTTTTGGTAATCTCTACACTCAATGGGGCTCAAACTCACAACCCCAAGATCAAGAGTCACATGCTCTTCTGACTGAGCCAGCCAGGTGCCCCTTGTTTCCTTTTTAATAAGATTATGTCTGAGGGGCTTGGCTGGCTTAGTCCTTAGAGCATATAGCACTTGATCTCAGAGTTTTGAGTTCAAGCCCTATGTTGGGTATAGAGTTTACCTAAGGAAAAAAACAAAAAAACAACAAAAAAAATTTTTTAAAGACTATATCTTAAATTTAGCATTTTAAAAATTTCTACAGTTTTTAAGATCAAATGGAAAAAACAATATGTGATTAACTTTTAGAAATTCAAATGCTGGGGCGCCTGGGTGGCTCAGTTGGTTAAGCAACTGCCTTTGGCTCAGGTCATGATCCTGGAGTCCCCTGATCGAGTCCCGCATCAGGCTCCCTGCTCAGCAGGGAGTCTGCTTCTCCCTCTGGCCCTCCCCCCCTCTCATGCTCTCTCTCTCATTCTCAATCTCTCAAATAAATAAATGAAATCTATAAAAAAAAAAAGAAATTCAAATGCTGAACACAGCAGCAGTTTTTCATTTCTTTTAATAAATTAGAAAAAAGATCTCTAAAGAGTAAGTATTTGGGACATACCTGTGGAATCGCCAAATTTGGGGGGCCATTAACTACTTTCTCTACCTGAAGTCTTCGAGAATAATATAGTCTATGAATGGGGTAGATGGGAGTCCTTTTTGTGGGGTGCAAGTAGGTTGGCAGATCACATGAGTGATGAGTCATTGGCCCCCAGAGCATTATCTTCAGAAAATATTCCCATTCCGTCATTTAGGCCATCCATTCTTTTCCCTGTTCCTTCTCTTATTGTCCTTAGAAATGGCCCAAGAAGCTGTAACTTGCAGAAAGACAGATACAGAGAGGCAATGGCAGCCAAAGGAAGACACAAATTGGACAGAAGATTAAGGGTAGAAAATAGAAAGTTTCTTGGGACTGTCAGAGTTTCCAAGGAGAGACACATACTCGGCCCTTTTCCGATATTAACTTCATTTTATACAGTATCCTAGTACTGGCTCGGGAGCTTTCAGAGAGACTGAAAATTAATTCATGAAATACTGCCGAACTCAGGAAGCCAAGAATTGTCTCGTGAGGAGGGTGTGTCTGGGAGGAATGTTGACAGATAAGAAGTCATTGCCACCTTTGCTGAGAGTCTTAGGACCTTATCCACTCACGCTTTATCTGTGCCATCCTGACAATCCCAGTTACTCATTGCTTGAGCTAGCTTTTCGAGGCTCCAGCTGCTTTAGGGTGTACCAGGTCACCATCATTAAGGTTTATGGTAACCGAGTCATGGCCCAGGGAAGGGACATTACCCAGGAAACAGAAGTTCTTGAGGACTTGGGGATGACTTTTGTTTTGTTTTTTATGCAATCATCAGAAGATGATGACAAAAACTTAAATCTTTCTGTTGTGATCTGTAGAGTAAGAACCCAAGTAAACCCCAAAAGATCATGTCATTTTTGAAAATCCTTAGAAAAGGAAAATTTTAAAAACCCCACTAGCTAACTAACTCAACACTAGACTATACACACGTGAGGTAGTTAT
Source organism: Mustela nigripes (assembly GCF_022355385.1). Taxonomy (NCBI): domain Eukaryota; kingdom Metazoa; phylum Chordata; class Mammalia; order Carnivora; family Mustelidae; genus Mustela; species Mustela nigripes. The sequence continues at coordinate 52,080,814 of NC_081564.1, read as the reverse complement.
ATGAAAGATGCACAAGTTTCCTTTTTTTAAAGCTTCTCTTTACAGTTTAGACACTGGAACACATACAAAGAACCTCATCACATAAAAAATTAAAAAGGAGGGGCGCCTGGCTGCCTCAGTTGGTGGAATGTACGACTCTTGATCTTAGGATTTTGAGTTCAAGCGGCACGTTGGGCGTAAAGCTTACTTCAAAGAAAATTAGATAAGAAATATTGTATCTTCTCCCTGCCCATGTATGCTTTTCCTAAGCCTCTGGGAGATCTGTCTGTGCTTTGTCCATGAGGGTGGCTAGAGAGGGGGTCTTCCCTTAAACATCTCAAGATATTCTTTCAGAAGCAGCGATGGTCATCAGCTCTGGGACAAAAGGGCTTACTGAATTCAGAACCTGGAACCCAGGCCATAAGTCTTAAGGAGGTCAAGAGCAGTGAGAAGCAGAGATGACAAAGGCGTTCAGGTCCAAGGTCTTAACCTTGAGCTGGCAAGTCAAATACATTCCTTGGTAAAGCAGATTCCTCAATCTGAGGAACCTCTCTGTAGTCTCGGTCAAATTTCGAGGCAGGTGTTTTACCTCACATTTCCAAACTACTGATTCTGCTAATAAATTTTGCTATGTAGGCATGAGGAGGATGTCCCCACACCACCAAGCAATGATTTGATATCAGCTGGGTGTCCTACCACTCAACTCAATTCTGACACTATCTACCTGGCTATAGATCAGAGGTTCCAATGACTGCCTCTTGAAGTTTGATAAATTTGTTAGAGTCGCTTAAAGAACTCAAACATTTTACTTACTAGATTATCAGTTTATCATGAAAGAACATAAGTCAGGAGAAACCAGACAGAAGAGATGCATAGAGCAAGGAGTAGGGAAGGGGCCCAGAGCTTCCATGCTCCCTGAACCCACCAGTCTCCCCCCACCTCCACATGTTCACCAGCCTGTAGGCTCTCTGAACCCGGTCTTTTTGGGTTTGAATGGAGGCTTCATCACATAAGCATGACTGAGGAAATCAGTGGCCACCGGTGACTGATTCAACCCCCACCCTGCCCAGAAACCAGAATAGGGTTGAACCTACCTAATCTTCGTTGGTTCCCCTGGCAACCAGCTCCTATCCCTATTTTTCCAAGATCACCTCGTTAGCAGAGCAAAAGACACCTTTCCTGCTTTCATCATGTAGGAAATTCTGGGGTTTTAGGAGCTCTGTGGCAGGAACCAGAGGAATACCAAATATGTATTTCTTATTACCAATCATTATATCACTACACACTTCCCAGTATAATTTCTTTTCTGTTTGTTCTAGGGCTGATTTGGTTTGGCTCTACTTGATAGTTGACCCCCTCAAAGATTTCCATGCAGTTTCTCTGTTAGATACAGATCTTAAAAGATAGTTTAGATGTGCCATCAACCACTGCTGAGGTCCAATCAGCCACCTGCGCCCCACCCCCCACGCACACAGCAGAATGGAAGAAGCACAAGGTGACGGCCAGTTCATCTAATTCTAGAAATGATATCTCTTCTCTGCCAAATAAGGATAGTGTGGTGTCTCAATGGGGATATCTCAGGCACCTGGCTGGCTCAGTCGGTTCACTGTCTGTCTTCAGCTCAGGTCACCTGGGATCATGACCCACACTGGGCTCTCTGCTCAGTGGGAAGTCTGCTTCTTCCTTTTCCTCGCCCCCTCCCCTCTGCTCTCTCTCCCTCAAATAAATAATCTTTAAAAAAAGTAGCTTAAACTCTAAAAAAAAAGGGGGGGGGTATTTGATCATATGAGGACCCCCATATGGGATGATGACAGGTGGAAGCCAGTGGCAAAGAATTCACCTGAGGCAGAACAAAAGAGACAGAAGTTGACTGAATCAACTGCAAGGAAGCAGCAGGCAGGACCCCTGAGGAGAAGCTGTCTGTGTCCCAGGCAGTGGTGGGGCCGGTTTTTAAAGAACGAAGGTGAGGAAGTATGAGGACATAAGGAATGTCCCTTTTTCGGTAACTGTGCCTGGTTGTGAGTAGCCCATTGTTAACTTAGGGCCTATGGAAATCTCCATGTGGGTCCCCTGATGGGCCTGTCTGGGTTCCACCAGGTGGTCGCTATGGGCCCTTTCTACATTCCACTGCTCAAGGCTGTTTGACAGAAAGTGGCCCTCACAGATAATATTACCTATCACAATGGATTTTTTGAGAATTAAATATATAGAACACCTTACACAGAACCTTGAGTAAGGCCACCCCCAAAATGTTAGTTCCCTTTATCTGACCAGTTGGAAAGTCCATCCTTTTCTGATCCTGCTAATCTCTAAGGTCCCGGAAGTTTATGAGCTATCCATCTCTGGCGGGCCTGTTTCTGCCTCCTGGGTTGATCTGAAATGAGCATTTATGTAGCCAACAATAGATCATATATAATATATTATATGTAATATGTAATTAATGTGTGCGCATGTGCGTGTACTAAATACAATTTGGACCTACTATAGCTACGCAGTATTGTTGGGGAGGAAGAACTTCCTCTGCCCTGTGGTCCTTCCAGTTGGACGTAGAGCCACATTGACATGAGACAGGTTACCAGGAGAAAATCAAATTTAAGAGGCAGGCTTCGTTTGTTCAGGAGTCCACATGGACATTAAATTCCAAAGACACTGGGGCGCCTGGGTGGCTCAGTGGGTTAAGCCGCTGCCTTTGGCTCAGGTCATGATCTCAGGGTCCTGGGATCGAGCACCGCATCAGGCTCTCTGCTCAGCAGGGAGCCTGCTTCCCTCTCTCTCTCTCTCTCTGCCTGCCTCTCCATCTACTTGTGATTTCTCTCTGTCAAATAAATAAATAAAATCTTAAAAAATATATATATATATATAAAAATAATAAATAAAATAAAATAAATTCCAAAGACACTGAGGCAACATGAAACTAAGGAAAAAGGTAGGGGCCCGCGATGAGAGGAGACATTTGGAAAAATAAGATTGTTCCATTATGCAGCTGAGTTTCTTTGGTAAGAGGGGGACCATTGTTAATAGTTCTGTTCCTGTTGCAGGCTTTCCTTTCCAGTGTAGATTTAGGCAGTTATGGGGGAGGCAGTCAGCTTTTTCTGCATCTGTTGGGTGTTCATTACTTTTAAGTCAAAATAATCTTTATGCCAAAGTGGGACAAGTTGGGGCAGTCTTCCCTGAGCCCCTACAATATTAATGAACGGCATTTTACCGAAGTGTATGTCTACCTGCTTATTCCCTTGTTTTTCTGATATATTCATGTACTACATATGAATAATATGATTATATTCACATATAAGAAATGGGAAGAATTGCCTCTATTTGTCTTAGAATAAAAAATACAAGATGGGGGATGCCTGGGTGGTTCAGCTGGTTGAGCGTCTGCCTTTGACTCAGGTCATGATCCCAGGGTCCTCTGATCGAGTCCCACCTCTGGCTCCTTGCTCAGCAGGGAGCCTGCTTCTCCCTCTCCCTGCCACTCCCCCTGCTGGTGCACACTCTCTTTCTAATAAGTAAATAAAGTATTTTTAAAAATACAAAATGCTCAAAAGTGATCTCTATCTCAATTTGGGAACCCTTGATTATGGAACCGTCACAGCTTGCCTAGGACTTGGTGGCATCGATCAACCAAGAACCACGCTGTGGGAGGCCAGTAAAGCTTGCAACACAAATGGTCAAGATTCTGTGCAAAAACACAACAATAAAATCAACCCTTAAAGGGCCAAATTTTCTTAAGCAGGATTTTTACAAACGGCCATGAACATGGACTTTGAGGAAAGGCACATACACAACTGCCAAGCTGCTAATTAGACACTTACCAAAAAAACCTGCTCTTAACTAATCCCCTTGCTACTCCAGCCAGTTTAGGGAAAATAACCCATTATCCTCCAAGACACTTCCTCCTGCCTCCTTACCCTCTCTCTTCTTACCCTCTCTTTGTATTCCCACTTCTAACAATAGCAGCTCTTGCTTACAAAGTGCTGGTGGTGTACTAAGAACTGCTCAAAGCACTTCACATACATCAGATAGTCTAATTGTTGCAACAACATTCTGAGAAAAGTATTGTTATTGCTCAGTACAGAGGTGGGGAAATTAAGGCAGAGGGAGTTGAAGTAGTCTGTGCAGGGTCATACAATGAGTATGGGGTGGGATGTGAGCCTAGACAGTCTGGCTCCTGAACTGCATCCTTACCCAGCAGCACAGGGGGAACACTGTCTCTTCTGTTGCTAAAGGGACTTCCTACAACTTTTTTATTCCAGGTTTGTCTGAGACAAGGAAAGCCTATTGTTCATAGTCATTTCTTTCTTTTTCTTTTTTTTTTTCTTTTATTTATTTTAGAGAAAGAGAATGCAAACTGGGGGAGAGGCAGAGGGAAAAGAAGAGAGAGAATCTCAAGCAGACTCCCCACTGAGCGTGGAGCCTGCCATGGGGCTCGATCCCACGGCCCTGAGATCATGACCGGAGCCGAAACCAAGAGTTAGAGACTTAACCAACTGTGTCACCCCAGCACCCCATTTGTAGTCTTTTCTGACAGCACTCTTTACCCTCAAAAGTACCATGCTTAGATAATAAATTTTATCGCACTTTTAATGCTATGTACTTTGCATAGCTACTGTTTGTTGAGTGCCCACTGTGCACCAATTTCCCACATAAATTTACCACCAAACGAAATGACCACATTTAAACCACATAAAAATTCCCATATGTAGTAAATGTCCCTATTTTATGGCTGAGGAAATTGAGGCTCAGAGATATTGGGAAAGTGTTCTAAAATTACTAAGTCCTATTTACTGAGCCAGGATTCCAATCCAGGTCTGTCTTTTACAAAAGTTCATGTCTTTAACCACTATCCTAACTTTGCCCCTTCTGAAAGGCAAGCAGCCAAGAAAAATCATCTAAAAGGCCACTAACCAGGGCGTCTGTGTGGCTCAGTCTGTTAAGTGTTTGCCTTCAGCTTAGTCATGATTCCAGAGTCCCGGGATCAAGCCCCATGTAGGGCTCCCTGCTCAGTGGGGAGTCTGCTTCTCCCTCTCTGTCTGCCCCTCCTCCTGCTTCTTCTCACTCGCTCTCTCTCAAATAAATACAATGTTTAAAAAAATAAAATAATAAACAAAATGTCACTAGCTATGAAAAGGAAAGTCTCCCATTACTCCCTGCAATTTCACTTGTGCAGCTGTTCTTTTTTTTTTTTAAGATTTTATTTATTTATTTGACAGAGAGAGATCACAAGTAGGCAGAGAGGCAGGCAGAGAGAGAGGAGGAAGCAGGCTCCCCGCCGAGCAGAGAGCCTGATATGGTGCTCGATCCCAGGACCCCGGGATCATGTCTTGAGCCAAAGGCAGAGGCTTTAACCCACTGAGCCTCGCAGGTGCCCCTTGTGCAGCTATTCTTAAAGGGTGGCTCGCCAACCCCTAACAACTTCCCAAATCCTTTCATGGGGTCATGGAGATAAAAATATTGTCATATTAATACTAAAATGTTATTTGCCTCTTCTATGGAGATATTTGAACTTCTGGGACAAAAGTGTTTGTGAGTCTATAATGAGATGCCACCTTACACCACTAGAACTGTTATAATTTTTTAAAATGGGAAATAGGGGCACCTGGCTATCTCAGTCTGTAGAGCATCTGACTCTTTTTGTTTTTTTCAGCATAACAGTATTCCTTGCTTTTGCGCCACACCCAGTGCTCCATGCAATCCGTGCCCTCTATAATACCCACCACCTGGTTCCCCCAACCTCCCACCCACCGCCGCTTCAAACCCCTCAGATTGTTTTTCAGAGGAGTTGGGGGAAATTTGAAGGGGAGGTGAACCACGAGAGACTATGGACTCTGAAAAACAATCTGAGCATCCGACTCTTGATCACAGGGATCATGAGTTCAAGCCCCACCTTGGGTGTAGAGATGACTTTTTAAAAAAGAACAACAACAAAAATGGAAAATAACAAATCTGGTGAGGATGTAAAGAAATTGGACCCCTCACGCACTGCTGGTGGGAATGTAAAATAGTGTGGCTGTCATGGAAAGCATATGATAATTCCTCAAAAAGTTAAACATAAAATTGCCATAGGACTCACCAGTGCTACTCCTAGATACATTCCCAAAAGAATTGAAAATAGATGTTCAGGGGCACCTGGTTGACTCAGTTTGTAGAGCGTGCAACTCTTGATCTCAGGGTCATAAGTTTGAGCCCCACACTGGACAAAGAGATTACTTAATAAAAAAATATTTTAAAATACATGTTCAAACAAAAACTTGTACACAAATGTTTGTAGCAGCATTATTCACAATAGCTTAAAGGAGGAAACAACCCAAATGCCCATCAGCTGATTGATGAATGGATAAAAAGTGTGGTATATTCATACAATGGAATATTATCCAGCTGTAAAAAGGAATACTGGACAATTCTAAAGACCACAGTGAAACCTTGAACATCTATATTAAGTGAAAGAAGCCAGACACAAAGGATACATATTGTATGATTCCATTTATACAAAATGTCCAGACTAGGCAAATCCATAAAGACAGAAAGCAGATGAGTGGTTGCCAGGCGCTGGGTGGGGGAAGAGAGAGAATAACTGCTTAGTGGATAATTTTCTTCTGGGGGTAATGAGAATGTTCTGGAACTAGAGAATGGTGGTGATTGTATAACATTTTAAATGTACTGTCACTTTAAAATGGTTAAATGGTGAATTTTATAGTTTTTTTAAAAAATTCTACGGTTTTTTTCAAGATTTATTTATTTATTTGAGAGAGAGAGAGATGGGGGGAAGGGCAGAGGGAGAGAGACTCAAGCAGACGCCCCACTGAGCCCAGAGCTTGACTCAACTCAGGGCTCAGTCTCATGACCCTGACATCACAACCAGAGCCAAAACTAAGAGTCAGATGCCTAAAACCAAGAGTCAGACCACCCAGGAGACCCTGTATTTATTTTTTATTTTTTAAAAGATTTCATTTATTTATTTGAAAGAGAGAGAGAGTGAAAGAGGGAGCACAAGAAGGTAGAGGGCAGAGGGTAAGGGAGAAGTAGACTTCTCCTGAGCAGGGAGCCCGATGCAGTACTCAACCCCAGGACCTTCGGATCATGACCTGGGCCAAAGGCAGACTTGACCACCACCCAGACTTAACTGAGCCACCCAGCTGCCCCTAGTTTACAAATTTCACCACAATAAAAAAATTAGGGGCAAAAATTAATCATGGGTAAAACTGGGGTATCAACACAAGTCAAGGCAGCCGTACCAGACTGTCACTTGTAGTCATTGTAATTTTCACTGTTGTACATTCATAGTAAATAAATACAGAAATTCATAGTAAATAAATACAGAATTTTAAAGCCAGTTTTACTTAAGAATGTCCCTAATGAAGCAGTAGACATTATTAACTTTATGAAAGCTTAACCATTGAGTAGACATCTTTTTTGTATATAAGTATAAATTTTATAAGTACAAATTATATATATGTTACATTTATATATACTTATACATAATTTATATAATAATATATAATAGAATTTATATATTACATTTCTGTATAGCTAACTATACATATTTATATCTAAATAAGTATATATTATATATAACATAAGCATTATATGTTATATTTAATATATAATTATAACCATATATATCTATATACCTTTATATATAAAAATTATAATACCCAGAGTAAGGACTATAAAAGCTACACAAAGAGATGCACACAGAAACACTAGAGATAAATGGATAGATGGATAAAGATAGACATTCAATATCATTAGTCATTAGGGAACTGCAAATTAAAACCACAATGGGACATCAGTACTCACTTCTCAGAATGGCTAAAATAAAAATAGTGACAAGTGAAAGAAACCAATCTGGAAAGGCTGCATACTGTATGATTCCAACTCAGTGACATTCTGGAAAAGGCAAAACTCCAGAGGCAGTAAAAAGATGAATGGTGGTCAAGAGTTAAGTGAAGGGAAGAGGAGTAGACAGAACACAGAAGCATTTTTCAGGTGGTGAAACTATTCTGTAAGATATTATAATCAGTGAATCCATGTTACTATCCATCTGTGCAAACCCATAGACTATACCACACCAACAGTGAATCCTCATGGAAAGTATTGACAACAATGAATTTACCACTCTGCTGATGCTGACAGTGGGAGAGGCTGTGGGTATGTTGGGGGGAAGGAGCATATGGGAACTCTGTACTTTCTGCTCAGTTTTGCTGTGAATCTAAAAGTACTCTAAAGAAATAGCCTATTTTTTAAAAAAGATACTAAAATACAAAAAGGTGGTAGATACGCAGAGAAACTGGATTACTCATATGCTGCTGCCGGAAATGTAAGAGGACAGCCCCTCTGCAAATCCCTTTGGCAGTGTCTTAAAAAACTAAACATGCAATTACCATATGACCCAGCAATTGATATTCTGGGCGTGTATCCCACAGAAATGAAGACTTATGTGTCTGTAAAACCTGTCCATGAATGTTTACAGCAGCTTTATTTGTAATAGACCCAAGCTGGAAACAACCCAAATATCCTTCAACAATGAATGGTTACACTGTGGTGAATGCATACCAGGAACAGTACTAGGCAATAAGATGAACAAACTAGTGTATATACAATCTGGAGGACTCTAAGAGAATTATGCTGAGTTTAAATTAAAAAAAAAAAAAAAAAAAAAAAAAAGCTATGCCCAAAGGTTCTATAGTGTGTGATTCTGTTCTTGTGACATTTTTTTTTTAATGACAAAATGAGGGGCACCTGGGTGGCTCAGTGGGTTAAAGCCTCTGCCTTCAGCTCAGGTCATGATCCCGGGGTCCTGGAATCGAGCCCTGCATCGGGCTCTCTGCTCAGTGGGGAGCCTGCTTCCCTTCCTCTCTCTGCCTGCCTCTGCCTACTTGTGATCTCTGTCTGTCAAATAAATAAATAAAATCTTTTTTAAAATAAATAAACAAACAAATAAATGACAAAATGACAGAGATGGAGAACAGATTAATGGTCACCGGGCATTAAGCAGCAGGTGTGAACAATAGGCAAATGGACTGGTTATTTGAAGGCAACTTGAGGGATCCTTGTGGTAATGAAAATGTTCTGTATTTTGGTTGTAACGCTGTAGATAATCTGGCTATGACATTGTACCATAGTATTGCAAGATGTTCCCATTGATAGAAACTTCGAGAAGGGTACAGGGATCTCTCTCTGTTGTTTTTATCTTTTTTTTTTTAATAACTACATGTGAATTGATAATTATCTTAAAATAAAATTTGAATTAAAAAATTGACTGAAGTGAGCCTATCACTACAAGGAAGACAGTATTTGTTGCCAATGATAAGATTTAAGCTTTCAAGCAAAAATTCAAATTTTAGAAAATTTGCTTTTGCCACCATGAATATCAACTTCCCAAGACTTAAGACTTTTTTTATAAGATCAGTAGTGACATTAACTAATGTCATATTTTGATACAGTATAATAAATGTGCTACAGGCTGTAAGCGAACCAGGAAGGCATTTTCTAAATGATCAATACACAATATTACAAAATCATGCATAGATGAAAGATTCATTCTGATCCTAGACAGAATACAAAAGTTTGTTGATACTGTCTTAGATTCCAGTTGCAGCTAAACTTTAAACAAAGTATTCAAAAAGACTACCCAAAATTACCTGAAAAGCTATTTAAATACACCTCCTGTTTCCAATTACATACCTATGTGAGGCTAGATTTGCTTTGTATCCTTCAATGAAAATAACGTATCACAACAGACCGAATGCAGACACATATGGGAGAATTCAACTGTTTTCTTTTTCTTTTTTTTTTTTTTTAAAGATTTTATTTATTTATTTGATGGAGAGAGATGACAAGCAGGCAGAGAGGCAGGCAGAGAGAGAGGAGGAAGCAGGCTCCCTGCTGAGAAGAGAGCCTGATGCGGTGCTCGATCCCAGGACCCTGAGATCATGACCTGAGCCAAAGGCAGCGGCTTAACCCACTGAGCCACCCAGGCGCCCTCAACTGTTTTCTATTAAGCCAGACGGTAGGGTTTTGCAAAAATGTATAAAACAAATCTAAATTTTCTTGTTTTGAAAAAGTTATTTTTCCTAAAAATATTATTTATGCTAACATGTAAACATTGGGCTTATTATTTATTAATGATTAAGAAATACATAGCTTTATATTTCCTGGCTTGAATTTCTAATAACATAAGTACTGATAAATGTGATATTCACAAGCAAAAGCGCTTTGGGTCCCTTGACCACTTTTAAGAATGTGGAGGCTCCTGAGACAGAGCTTGGGGAAGCACTGTTCTGGGAGTTAAAAGTTTTCTAGTTGATTGCAGTCGCATGTTCAAACAAATTCCAAACCCAGCTCATGTTCTGAAGAGTCTGTGTATGAAAACAAGAGAGTAGCCAGCTTTGGCCAGAGGAGCACATGTTCCCAGAGAGAGAGGGAGCTGTCCTACTACCCCTCCTTACACTGGCATGGGACCACACGCAAATGCTGAGACAGCATATAGATCATTTCCACTGGGTGTTTCCAGTGGGTGCCTAAGTGATCACTTGTGAGGCCACTGCCCTTGGCCCCCAAGGGAAGGATCAGTAATTTGGAAAGCTATCCCTAATTATTGTGCTACTTTTTATAGATGATATTATACTTCTCCAGGAGCCTGAATTGCTTCCCTTCTTTTAAAAGCAAATACACAGGGGCACCTGGGTGGCTCAGTGGGTTAAATCCTCTGACTTCAGCTCAGGTCATGATCTCAGGGTCCTGAGATCGAGCCCCGCATGGGGCTCTCTGCTCAGCAAGGAGTCTGCTTCCTCCTCTCTCTCTGCCTGCCTCACTGCCTACTTGTGATCTCTGTCAAATAAATAAATAAATAAAAATCTTAAAAAAATAAAATAAAATAAAAGCAAAAACACACACACAAAAATAAATAAATAAAATAAAAGCAAAAACACAAACATTTCAGCAATCAGACTTTCACCAAAAAATGATTTATAGTATACCCAACTCTTTACAGAGAAGATCCATTTATAGAAGAACAAGGAAGCTGGAATCGATTCTAGGTGAAATCCATGATGAAGAATCCTTTTTAATTTCATTTGCTGGCCATGTTATTGAGTTGATCTTCAAAATGCATGTTGCTAAAAGGGGAAAGAATGATTGATGATTTAATTTCTAAATTTAAAGACTGTCATTTCAATGAATCACAGTGAAGCAGTCTCTTTTTTAAATGAGGAGCCATCAACAGGCTTCTTTCTGGCATCCCTGCCTGCTGCGGGGCTGCCCCAGCCGGGTCTCCACGAAGATGCCCTGGCCTGTCTGGCTGGCCTAATTCAGATGCTACACCATTACAACGAGCACAACACTGCAGCCTCAGAAAGAAAGGCGTTCTGATTTTTTTTTTTTTTAAGATTTTTATTTATTTATTTGACAGAGATCACAAGTAGGCAGAGAGGCAGGCAGAGAGAGAGAGGAAGGGAAACAAACTCTCCGCTGAGCAGAGAGCCCGATGCGGGCCTCAATTCCAGGACCCTGGGACCGTGACCTGAGCTGAAGGCAGAGGCTTAACCCACTGAGTCACCCAGGCGCCCCAGGCGTTCTGATTTAAGACCTAAAGTAGATCTGGAGATTCTGCTTTCCGTGAATTGACTGTAGAAATGTTTAGACTGGAGGAAATGTAAGTTGATTTCTTGCTTTTGGGAATATGGCAGTTAGAGGTGTGTGTGCTCGCGTGTTTGCGTGCGCGCGTGCATGTGTGTGTGTGTGTTGTGTTACTTAAAGGCCCTACCCTGTGTGTGTGTGTGTGTGTGTGTGTGTGTGTGTGTGTGTGTTGTGTTACTTAAAGGCCCTACCTTGTCCCTGATACTCTAATAATTCTCCTCTTTCTTGATTTAACTTCCTTCCTTCTCTCTCTTCTCTTTATCATTTTCTTTAACTCCTTCCAATATTGGCTTCATAAGTCAGCCCTTTTAATAGCACGTATATTTTCCAATTTCCAGAAGAATAACCTGGCAGTTCTGTCTATTTACTAATGTGTCCTCTCTTCCTTGACCACTACTCCAACCCTCACGTGCACCCCTCTTGGCCCAGGGCACCATGCTTGCAGGTATGACTTTTATCAGGTTGGCCTACCAGATCGTTGCCCAATCTGTCCTTTTTACTTTGAGTCATAAAGTAAACCAGAAATACTTGTTTGTTTGAAACAAACACAATAAAACACCTATATACATTTTAAGTACTTTTCTAATAAGCTTGAGAAGTAACTGAGCCGTGCTTTGTGATTAGTTGCAAATACTTGTGTTGTTGAAGAAATGCAACAGCAGTGCATGCAAATAAAACTATTTGCTTTCTGCTCACTATCATTGTCCATCTTCTGACTAACTTCAAAAACAAATTTAGTGCCTCAATACCACTTTTTCCACTTCAAAAAATTAGAATTGTAAAATATAGTATGTCTTGAATTGCCATTTTTCTTCAAAAAATATGTACTTGATTTAGTTAATTGCAGTATTTCTAGTTTTCGAGATACCCTCATTGGGCACATTTTTTTCTTTAGTTTTGCAAGTAGTTTTCAGAGACTCTATTTTGAATGAAATGGACCTGGAAGAATTTTATAGCTTCACTTTTAAACAATGTTCAGATTTGACACCATTTTCCTTGGGCTCTTTCGTGTGTGAGACGAGGAGTCTATGTGCCCTACTCCTGCATATGTAGTGGGTGCTGGGGTGCACTGCTTAGTTCTGCCCTTCAAAATAAAGGCTTTCTTGCTGGACATACCCTTGCCACAAGGGGCCTTCCCTCACCCAATTGTCCACTCCCTCCCAGGGGGCAACTGCAATCCAATGGCTATGATGCTGGGAGTACATTGGCTTTGTCTGAGTTCCGGAGAGTATCCCAGCTCTGTAGTAGGGCCAAGGCCTCAGGTGCAACGCCATCCCCGTGTTCCATGTACTCTCACCCTCTGCCCTGTCCATCTTCCCATATTCCGTTACTCTGTGCTCCCAGGAGCACTCTCTCTGGGGAAGCCAGTCTCAAACAAGGTAGTTTCAAGAATCTATTGTCATTTTAGAGACCTTCTGAGACAAGACTTTAAACCCTCTACTTGAAAATCTTGCCTTCGAGTTAGTTACTGCACATGAGCTTGGAACCTTTGTTCATGGAAAAGCCTTCCTACAATCCTGAGCTGCACCACCCCCAAAAGACCTTTAGAGCAAAAACTCTTATAGTTCACCTGTCCCCTCTATCAGGAAGGTTGGGGTTAGAGGCAAAATAGTTTTTGCCCTTCAGAAGGGTCACAGACGCTCACCCTAGAAAAAGTATACAACCATACACAATTTTGGATATAATTCCAGGAGGATATGAACTCCTTCCCAAAAGCCCTCATGGACTCCAATTTAAGAACTGTTGACCTGGGTGCCTCAGTGCTTAAAGCCTCTGCCTTTGGCTCAGGTCACTGTCTCAGGGTCCTGGGATCGAGCACCACATCAGGCTGTCTGCTCAGCGGGGAGCTTGCTTCCCCCTCTCTCTCTCTGCCTGCCTCTCTGCCTACTTCTGATCTCAGTCAGATATATAAACAAATAAAATCTTTAAAAAAAAAAAAAAAAAGAACTGTTGACCTACATGAAGGTAACAGGAACTCATGGTTTCAAAGCTGTTATCCAGCATAGAAAATAAAGAGGTTCTTTTTTAAGCATATAAGAAAGTCCTAATTCCTCTTCATATGATTTCATCAATAGGATTTGAATTGCCAAATATGAGACTCGACTTACATTTTCCAGAGATAAATCTGCTGTATTTGAACTTGTCCTTCTTCGATATTTCTTCCTCATGCAATAGACAGTGACAAGAGTGACTATCAACATCAGGGCAAACATAGCAACAGTGGAAGACGCAGCAATGACAATGGTGTCCCGGGTGGAGCCTCTCTTCTCACACCTCTTCCCCAGGTACCACCAGTCTTCCCCTGACAGACACCTGCACATTGGAATGTGAGCAGAGTTATGAGTTGATATTTCAGTCAACATTCAGGTCACTGATACAGAGAACTCAACCAGATGGGAATGGTTAGACCAGCTCCAGGAGACCAAGCAAGGTCAGTGGAAAAGAAATGGGATTACTGCTCAAAACAGTGGCCCTAAAGGTGGGAAAGGAAGGTGATGTAGATAATGGAGAAAATTAAGTTCTCATGTGTCAGTCTCTCCACATCCCCGCTGTAGCCCTTGGCCAAGCTCATCCCAGAATGACAGAGGACGATTTCCATCTAGAAAACAAAGACAGTCCCACTTCACCACACCAGACTGTTGTGAGGACTTCATAAGACATATATCTCATGAGGACTTTTTCAAGCAATTACAACATAATGTACTATTTCTTCATAAATAATTTTACCATTCTTCTGGCTACCCAAAGTCCCAAATGGAGAGCAAAAAGTAAATATCCCATGAACAGCTTTGAGATGAGAACCAACGGACCATTCGTGTATGAGATAAGTGTTTGACACTACAATACGGAAAGAATAAAATTTCTAACAAGAGAACAGGGAGATCTCGCCCAAGTGACCCCTTACCTGCACTCGGCTTTCCCGTTCTGGACAATGCAGATGCCATCATTCTCGCATTTGAAGTTCATGCAAAGATCATTGATGACAGAGGTCGGGCTTGGCAGGCTTGGCGGGGTTGGCGGGCTTGGCGGGCTTGATGGGCTTGACGGGCTTGGCGGGCTTGACTGGTTTGGCGGGCTTGGTGAGCTTGGCTGAACTTGTGTAGAATTAAGGTGGGAAATGTCTAAGGAGGGCAGAGGGAGTGTATGGATGGAAATCAGTTTGACTTTAGCATTTGGTCTTTAAGTTTCAAAATAGATGCTTAGATTTCACAGGCAGTAAAATAATTAATAAGTCAAAATCTAAATGCAAATAGAAGCTGAGCCAGCCCATGGGGCTGTCACCTGAACTCCACGCTCGCCTGGGCCTGGGCTTGCCTGAGCTACAGGGGGCCCAACCCTTTAGAACCCACCCTCGAGGGACAGCAGTGCAAGGCGGTTGATGGATTTGCCCAAGGCCACGGTATCTTGCTGGAGGGAGCAGGCCAGGGGATATTCGACACAAGCCACCAGGTCCCCCAAAACAACCAGGGCTCTGTTCTTTGCAGTGAATCTTCTGCCTCTCCTCCAAACAGGGTTGAACTGAATTGATGAACATGGAACTTCTTCCCTGGTACAGAAGATGATCTTTCCCTCAACACAGTTATTCTTGAGTAACTTTTTCCAAGAAGTATCGTCTAGATTTCCTCTAATTGACATTGACATAAAAATTTCATGAGTTTTAATTGCACCACTTTTCATCACAAACAAGATGCTGATTTATTGAGATGGAAGTGGGTCTTTCATAGTAAATGAGTTATAATGGTGCCACATAAAACATGGAAACTACCAGTATTCCTGGAAAATGTATTTATCAGCTGCCATGGGTAAGAAATTTTAAAAGGTAATAGATTAATACTACTACTGACAAAATATATGTGTGTGTGCTTATATAGGACACATAAAAATATACATGCGTGCTTGTGTGCTCACATATACATATATGTGTCTATATATGTATATGTATTCAAAAAACACAATAAAGACAATTCATTTCCAATTAATTTCATGTGCTTGTCTGATTTTCCTACTTCTAGAACCCTAGAGTGTAATTTTATGGTATAATAGCTATACTTTCACTTGTTTCTAAAGATTTCTGGCGTAAATTTTCCATGGCTCCGTGTGGTGGTAATTAAGTTATTTATTCTGGAATGGTCACCGTTTTCATTTAAGTTATTTTCATATTGTTATTGATTCATACCAAAAAAAAAAAAAAAAGTCCCGCTAATGCCCATTTGCCCCATACCTAAAAGTGGAACCCAGAAGAACACAGTAAATAATGGCCACGACAACAACAAAAATATCTTATATACAACTATTTTTACTGACATACCTTCCACTGTCAGTAGAATATAAACATCATCTCCTTTTATAAAATCTCTACTTTTCAGCCTGTTGTGGGTTATAAAGGCGCTGGTTCCATAGCCTGGACCTCTTCTAAACTGAGTTCCATTAGGGAAAAAAGCCACTGCTCCCACTTTGGAAGGCCTGTCCCAAAAATAGTTTCCATTATCTGAAAAAGCAATTTGTATTAATGGATTGTGTTTAGCTTCATCATGGCTTTTGGTGGTAGGAAAGAACAGGCAATGTGAAACACAATTAGGATAGAGCTCAAAATAATTAAATGATGCTATTGACCTGTGATGTATTCCCTGGCAAGTCACTGAAGCTTGTTCATTTATACTGTCCTAAAGAAAATGAGATTGCCTGGCAGGGGAGACCACATTCTGGAATTTGTGTGGAGACATACCAAACATTTCCTAGGTAGGATATCACATACATAATCACTGGCCAGTGTAGAATCTCCCCTTCCCATTAAAATCATTCCTTAGTGACCTTGAGTCATACATAGTCCTTTTAACTAAGTTAAATCAATATGTTTCTGAGACTTTTTTTTTTTTTTAAAGTAATCTCTACAACATGGGGATCAAGAGTCACATGCTCTATCGACTGAGCCAGCCAGGTGCCTGAAAGAGTTTTTAATACTAACATAAAACAGTTCATGTCATTAGCTGAATTCTTCACCTACCAGAACAAAGCCCTTCAGGAAAAGAAGACAGAAACACTGCTTCTGGGGAAAGGTGATGACTCACCCAACTTTGTGCCATTTTCAGTGTCATTCAGGAAAATACGTTTGGGGGGAAAAAGTGAAGAAATTCTGAGCATCAAGTCCCTACAATCCTTTTTTTGAATATTTTTTTTTCTATCAGATTCTCTTTTCCTGTGTCACTTAGGTCCATTTTTTTTCATATATAGAATTCGAATTTGGCAATAATATTCACCTTGCCATAATTTCATTTTCTATTAGGTTCCCAGAGGACAAAGGATTGCTAAAATTAGAAATGTGATCATTTTGGGGGGAGGAGCTGTTCGTTTTTGAGACTGGAGAGATAGGGAATGAGGTCACCATTGGCGAGTCCTCCAGAACTTTTTAATAAGAAGTTATAATCTCTTCTCAGAACCTTCCCAACACTCCAGAGCACCTACTCAACATCTTCCTTCTCATCAGGAACCATCCCCTTCTGTAAGAGCTGAATTGTGCTTGACAGCCCTGGTGGCAAGGGGGTGGTTATTATTACTGCCTCAGTGTTATGGCTGAGGACACTAGGGCTTCAAAAGACTATTTGCTCAGTATTGCATAGCTAATGAGAAGCAAATCTTGGATTTGAACCCAGGCATGCCAGACTCTAAAACCAACACTCCTTGAACAACTGGGAATTCAGGTATGGTCTATTGCCAGGAATAATGTCAGTGTCTTCTTTAATTTTCAGAGACATTCTCAACTCGCATTCCTGACAGTGTCCTGCCTAGGGGACTCTGCTCACAATTGCTGAAGCCCTTCTCCTCAATATCTTCTGTTCCTAAAATTTGGGGTTCAATACTCCCTATGTACCTGACCATGCAGTCTCTCATTCCCAAATCATCTGTCCCTCCTAGAGCAGTGATCATGTATTAGCAATAAAGAAAATGAGTCACAAACCAGTGGTCATAGATGGGTCTGTCGTTACACTCCGCTGATTGGACATACGCTGTCGAATGTCAGGATTTTGATCCAAGAGTGTCATCGTGGCTTGTTGCCAAGGACATGGCCATTGTAACTGATCATCATTGGCTCCAGAAATCAAGTGAAAATATATTCCTGCATTAGTTGAGTGGTTTAGATTCAAGTAAATCTGAAAGGCATAACCTTTAGAAGAATAAAATGGAGGGCTATAGAGAGTTCCACTTGAGTTGCCAATAAACTGTGTGAAATTCTTTATATGCCAGATATGATGAGGGCACTGTGTTTCCGAAAGATTGATGTCATCAAGAGACAAGCCACCCAATGATGCACCAGCGCCTCTGACCCCTCCAAACACCACTCTGAATTTGTTGGTCACTTTCAGTGTTACATGGTGAAGTTGCCAGCTCCCGAGGGGTATCTCTGCAAAAGAGACATTATTATTTCAAAGCAAAGGACTGAGAATCCGGTGCAAATCAACATTAGGCTTTTTAACCTTCATAGGACAAATGATCATCCTTGAGCTATTGACACATAGTGTCGGGTGTGATCTGCTCTCCTCTCCAGCTCAGGCCCATTCCCTTCCAGGGAGTTCTGTACTGTCCAGCTGCTCTCTGGAATATCTGGATGCTTATCTATTTGTTTCTCAGAGAGGTCACCCTTTCCTAGCAACGGGTGACCAAACAACCACATCTAACTTAGGAATATTCCATGCCCTATAAATGAGTTACCCCTCCATTCCATGTTAGCTAAAGCCAATATCTGTGCTTATACCCAGGATTCCTATGAGACTCAGCCAAACCCTCATTTATAGTTGAATTGAAATACTTCCTTCACATGCAAAATTTTCAGTCAACGTTTTGGTAGTATTAAGCAGGAATCCACCAAACCTCAGAAGGCCCACATTCACCATTTACTCCTTAGACCATTTACTAGAGACTCAATGTTATAAATATGTTATCTAATACTTGATACCATCATCTTTCTCCCCATCCTACACTTGCCCCTTCACCATCATCCCCTCCCCTAGCTAGCAGCCCAGGCTATGCTATCTGGTCTTACTTTCTTCTATCACATACCCAAATAAGAAGCAATATATTAAAAAAAAAAAAAAAAAAGTTCAGGTAGAGAACAGGAATTCATGTCAAGCTAGTAGTTAGCACAATGACTTAAAACTTAAATATATCGGCACTTAATGTGAAACACAATTATGTGAGAATAAATTAGAAATATCCAAATTACAGAAAATACTAGTATCTGTGGGTAGACTCTAGAATGAACAAAACTCTTTCATGAAAGCGTCTGCTTCATTATGATCAGCACTCTCCATTTAAAATCTGGACTCCTGGGGCACCTGGGTGGCTCAGTGGATTAAAGGCTCTGCTTTCAGCTCGGGTCATGATCCCAGGGTCCTGGGATTTGAGCTCTGCAGGGAGCCTGCTTCCCACTCTCTCTCTCTGCCTGCTTCTCTGCCTACTTGTGATCTCTGTCTGTCAAATAAATCAATAAAATCTTAAAAATAAATAAATAAATAAAATCTGGACTCCTAAGGAAGCTTCTAAAATACCTTTTGTGCTACTGTTCATGGGAGGAAAATGGTATGACATATAACATAATGTAGATTGATTTTATAATAGGTTTTCACAATTCGTTCAAACCAAGTGGTCGATATGCGGAGCAGACAGTAACAGGCAGTAGGGAAATTTCTTAACCACCTGCTTTCCTAGCTGGTCAGTGCGACCCACCTCTTGGAGACAAGATTGGAATGGAGTGTTGCCCTCCCTCCACTCAGGAATTGCTCCAGAAGTTGCACTTAACCCAAATCGTTACAATTATAATTCAACACTGGGATTTTTTTTTTTAAGTGAGAATTAGAGGAAGAGGCCTTTTTTCCAGTTTGATGGCACATTTGATAATATGTAAGCTGGGAAGTGAAATATCCAAAGCCGCAGTTCTGTGGACAAAACCTATCTGAGATAACAAGAGAGGTCCCTGACCATATTCAGGGATAGGTCCAGCCCTGCCTGAAGCCAGTTCCTCCTTCATCCATCCCACAGTCTCTTTATGTTGAACCAGTAACTTCCCATTTTGCCTAAACTAGTTTTCCTTATGTTTATTTATTTTTTAATTAACATATAATGCATATTTGTTTCAGGGTTCAGATCTGTGTACCCTGATAATTCACAGCACTCACCATAGCACATACCCTCCTCAGTGTCCATCACCCAGCCACTCCATCCCTACCCTCCCAAGCCCCAGCAACCCTCTGTTTGTTTCCTGAGATTAAGAGTCTCTTACGGTTTGTGTCCCATCTTGTTTCATTTCCCCTATCTCCCCACCATGAACATCCTCCCTGCCTCTCAAATTCCTCATATCAGATTTCTCTGAAAGCATATGATAATTGTCTTTCTCTGACTGACTTATTTCGCTCAGTATAATACCCTCTAGTTCTATCCATGTCGTTGCAAGTGGCAAGATTTTGGTTTTTGATGGCTGCATAGTATTCCATTGTATAAATATACACCACATCTCTTTATCCATTCATCTGTTGATGAACATCTAGGTTCTTTCCATAGTCCGGCTATTGTGGACATTGCTGCTATAAACATTTGGATCACTTACATTTGTATCTTTAGGGTAAATACCCGGTAATGAGATTGGGGGGTCATAGGGTAGCTCTATTTTCAACTTTTTGAGGGAACTCCATTTCTTGTATTTTTTTAAAGGATTTTTTTTTTATTTATTTGAGAGAGAGCAAGTGGAGGAAGGGCTAGAGAGAAAATCTCAGCAGACTCCCCACTGCGTGTGGAGCCTAATGCAGGGCTTGATCCCATGACCCTTGAGACCATGACCTGAGCCAAAAACCAAGAGCCAGATCCTCAACTGACTTATGCCACCCAGGCGCCCTCCCTCATATTTTTATTACTTGCGAAGAACTGACTTCCCTCAGGGCCACAGACTGAAAGAGTTAAGATGACCTCACTCTGAACCAAGACAATAAGAACGTTGACATTGTACCTTTTATTTCTTTCACAAGCGTCAAAGTACCAGTCACATGGTCGGCAGAATACTCCCTGGTGTAGATATTCAGCTGGTCATTTTCACTTCCGCTGTTGTATAAATAAAACTGCAAGCACT
Organism: Mustela nigripes; assembly: GCF_022355385.1. Taxonomy (NCBI): domain Eukaryota; kingdom Metazoa; phylum Chordata; class Mammalia; order Carnivora; family Mustelidae; genus Mustela; species Mustela nigripes. The sequence continues at coordinate 52,060,083 of NC_081564.1, read as the reverse complement.
GAAATCCTCTTTTAGGGTAGAGTATTCGACTTTCCAGCATGGCCGTGGCCCCCACGCTTACAGAGCTACTGTTGAAATGCATGAAGAAACCAGAACCTGTTCAGAAAACAAAAGCAGAATTGACAAAGCAGATACGAGATACAGGCACGCGTGTCTTGCAGGCTCACAAGTTCTACTAAGTACCCACTGTGTGCAGAGCACTGTGCTGGGCATTTAAATACGGGTCCATGAGTCGGCAGTGATAAAAGAGAACTTAGTCCATGTTTTCCTTCCTATAGCTTTCAAAATTAGAAAAAAGCATCACCCTCTTGGTCTTGTCTCTGTCTCTCTCTCTCATCTTCTCCCTCCCTCCTCTCCCTCCTTCTTCCTTCTGGCCTATGGAGGACCACTATCCACTATCCAAATTTGCACTTATAACAAAAGGGTATTTTTATTGACATGTATTTGACACAGAGCATTGTGTAAATCTAACATGTACAACATGCTAATTCGATACATTTATATACTGTAATATGATTGTCGCTATAGCAATAATTAGTAACTTCTCAACATGTCACATAATTGTCATTTCTTTTTTTTGTGTGTGTGGTTGGAATAATTAAGTTCTCGTCTCTCAATAAGTTTAGTGATTAGAATACAGTATTGCTGTCTATATTCCCTACACGGTACGTTAGATCTCCAGGGTTTTCCTACTACCCATTGTAAGTCTGTACCCTTAACATCTGCCCCCAACCCCTCCAAAAATGGAAAATAAAAGGAAAAGCACTCATTACTGTTAGGAACCCCAACCACTGCCTAGACCAGCTGAGCTCTCATGCAATGACCCTGAGTCCTAAAGTCTAGTCTTACATCTTTGTTGCCAGGAATGAGCAAATAAATAAAAATGAACTACCTGTAGCCAAATAAATGACTGTTTCATTTAACACAAAATTATGATGGAAAAGTATACTCATCTGAATAAAATCAAATTATACTTTGTCTCTTCATTTTCAGGATTTTTATAATAGGAGCGTGTAATCACAACCAGCTGAAATTCTGAAACTGATTAATTCACAGCCCTGTGCTGTTCACTGGGAAGTCTCTTGTATCTCGTGAGCTTTGAGAAAACAACCGAGCTATGCTGGAGATAAGAGCCCTTCCAGGAGGTACAGTCCCTTTCTTCTGTGGGCACAGACAGAGAAAGGCCTCCCAGAGCCCAGCTCTGACTCACCGGAAGAAGAGAAAAGTCAGGAGGAAAGTCAAAGAAATGAACCATGTCCTTACAGGCACTGGACTCTTTCCTTAGTAGCAACCGCATGGGTTATCACTAACAATTCTGGTAGAAATCAGAGATAAAATCCCAGTCCTTCATAGCAAAGGAAAATGCTGGGCCCGCCAAATGTGAAATCCAGAAGTATCTCCCTCGTATTACCTTTGCACTGGCCCATGCTGGAGTGATCGCTCTCTGGCCCCCTGGGAACCTGGGACACCCATTGCCAGTCAGCATTATCGTCCGAACTTTGAATCATACCACACACATTTTCCAGTTCAAAATTGCATGAGTCCATAAAGCTCAGGGAAGTGGCTACAGAAGCAAAACGACAATTATTGACACTCCTCCAACTTGATAATCCAAGTGATAAAAAGAGAGTTTGTCACAGAAGTCCTGGGAATGCCAAAATGGCATTAAATACCAGGATGAGACTTCACTCATTCTAGGGGTAGAAGACTTCTTGACAGCTCCAAAACCAAGGAACTGATCAATGCTGTTTATCTGAATACTGTCTGCCCCAAGACATTTTTCTTTAACTATCGAATGTATGGAAACCTCAGTCTACATTCCTCTAATTATTCAGATTATTCAACTGCAGCGCGGATTATTTGATCCCGTCTGTATGACGTCTGCTCATTAAAAAATCGACAAGGGGCACGTGACTATAGGACCCAATTTCTGTTTAGATCTGAAAGCCAGAACTTCTAAGAAGAAAAATGAGGCTTCCAAGCTGTGAATTTGGGATTTAGGTGACTTGTTTTTTTTTTTTTTTTTAAATATCAAACTTCAACTATAAACCACCAAACAACTATCAAACCATCATTTCAGAAAAGCCAGCGATGCTCCCCAAAATGGCGCAGTGCGTCATCTTCCCTACATGCAGAGAAACACGGAAGGCATTTCAAAGAACCTGCCACATACTGCAGTTATAAAGCTGATTCAACTTCAAAAGATCAGAGTCACTGAAATCCATTCGTTGGCCGATCACATCCATGAAGTCTGAGATCCTTGTGACAATTGTTGGCTCTGTACCATTTTGGAAAGCAGTCTTGCTGTAGTGCATTACCGAGGTATAATCATAGGGAACATTCAAAGAGTCTGATATTTGGTCGTCGTAGGTGTTAAAATTGTGCTCTTTGCCTAAATGATAAATTTGAAAAGATCTTTAATTACTTGACGCCCACAACATTTAGCTTACCTTCTACTAAGTTTCTGTTACTGCCCAACGTTGGACGTTAGCATTTAGCGTAAGACTCGAAGAACTGCTAATAGAAAGGTAGAATCTCAAAGGTGGGGTGGAGACAGAGTCAGTGGCAGGTGCTGATGGGAGGATGGGGGCATCCGACGTAGATGGAGATGGAGGTTAGAGGACTTTAAGAGGTGTGGTGGGGAGGCACCTGGGTATGATAGCCCAGACAGAAGACATCAGAAGGAACTGACATAGTCGGTAATTTCCTGGTTACTGGAACATGTGTGCAAGTAATACGGTAGGCAAGTTCACTTAAAGAATATACCTAGCTGCTTAGCATCACACTAATGGGCAATGGATTGCAACTGGAAATGGGATCATTTCGTGGACATAGTGAGGTGGCTCTGATCTCCAAAGCTTACAGAAGTCAAACATCAAGACATCAGTTTTTCCATTGTTAACAGTTGGCAGGAGACAGCACATGCTTGGAAATTCAGTTTTTAACAGGAAAAAAAAATGCAAGAAAACAAAAGAAATGTACCTGACTGAATTCTGTCCCACATTATCCTGACATAGTCATCCCGGTCAGAACGAGACTGCTCGTGCCAGAATCCCAGCGCATGGAGGAACTCGTGTTGGACCGTGGCAATTCTGTCGCAGTTGGCCCCGATGGAGAGTTGTTGCTTCCCCATGTGCCTGTTTCCCACTGAAGACCAGCAGCTTACAGGAGAGTTCATGGGGCAGGGAGAAAGGGTATTCTCATGATGTCTCAGGCCAGAATCCCCGGTACTCAGGGCACTCAGTTACCCACCTAGATCCTCCACTCATATATCAGGGCACTGCATTTCTCTCCTAATCCTGCCGACCTATGAGAAACCTTACAGACCAGATGACGTTTGGAGATCTGGCTCTGACACTATTACAGAGGAGCAAGTCATCCCCCAATCAACCTACTAGTCCTGATCTTGAGCTAGAAATTTCTAACTTTTTTCCAGTGTCCTTGGTATATGGAAGACCGCTAATCAGGTTTTATAGGGGTAGCAACCACATGGAGTTTCTGAGCTTCGGACAAGAGACACTGTCCGTTTAACTCAAGTAGGAAGGTAGTTAGGTGTGTGCACACATACACACAGGCACCCACACACGTGTTTTACTGGAGAGGGAAAGAAGGAGGGTATAAGCTACAAACGGCTGACGTTCCCTGACTTGTGGGATGCAATCCCAGCCTCCCTGTCTTAATATAGTTGCATGTATGAAAATACCATTTTTATAGCTAAAGGCACTAAATGCAGTCTGTCTTTTACTCTCCAGCAAACAGCTAAGGAAGCCCCCCTACCCACCTCAAGAGCAGGTCCTAAGGTAATTGCTGCGATGGATCACAGCTGCAACGTTCTCACTTGACCCCTAGAAGACAAGAGCTCCACCTTACCCACTGCCCTTGAACACTGATATATAGTTAGCTTCTCCAGCCCAGGGCTTGAAGTCAATGCATGTTTTTAGGCGATAGCGTTCAAATGCATTAAGGATAACTCCCTTTGCGTTCATTTCTGATGGAAGAAAACCAACAAAAAAAATACACATATTAAAACTATTCACCATTGAATGATTCACCATGGAAATAGGGTGTGCAATATATTATATATCATGAGATTCATGATATATGAATGTGTAGTGTTTTATTTTACCAAATTTTGAATTCTATACAAATTAAGTATGTATCATATGCAAGTATTTTATTATTCTTCAGCTCCCTGATTTTGCCCCATTTTTATTTCTCTGGAACCTTTAGAAAGTACATTTCAGAACAACAAAAAAGACATTTCCTTATCTCAAAGAATAGATACTTTGGATCACAGGCAGCCAAAATGACCACTCACTGTCACAGGTTTCATCAGAGAAAACTATAGTATGTATTTAAAGCCCCACTGCAGAGCTTTTAATTTGAGGACCTTGAGATGGGAGAGTCCATGAAAATGCTGAAATTGTATGTGAAGTATCTGTATCTGTATTTATATCATCTCCTCTATGTCTGTTCTGTATCTATATCATCTATATCAACTATCATCTCTATCAGTCTATATCTACATCAGTGAGTGTGTTTCCTGGGGAGACTGTTCATGAGCTTCTCAAGTGTGTTCACAGCCCAAATTAGGGTTAAGAACTATTGCTTCAGGGGTGCCTGGGTGGCTCAGGTCATGATGTCAGGGTCCCAGGATCAAGCCCCACATCAGGCCCCTGAGTAGGGACCCTGCTTCTCCCTCTCCCTCTGCTCCTCTTTCTCTCTCTCTGTCAAATAAGTAAAATATTTAAAGGGAAAAAAGAACCATTGTTTCAGAATGAAGAGGGATACTAACTGGTTGGATAGATACAGAACTCAAAAACGTCAGAGGCATGAAAGCAACAAAGACATCCAGGAAAAGAAGCTCAAGGGTTACCCCTTTCACGGGAGCTGCATCTAGCAGCAGGTAATACCTGAAGTGTAAGCAAAAAAACTAGAGTAGAATTTTATATGTTGGTAATTCAATATGGTTAATATATTTCTGGAAAGCCAAAAATCACACCCAGTGAACCCTTCATACCTATTTACTAACCCTTCATAGGTATTTTCTCTTGCTACTTGTAAAAGGGGCCTTGCTTAGTGATTTCCTTGGAGTCATTTGGACTTGGTCTAAATTTCAGAAATGTGAGGAAATACTCTTCTCACTTGGAGCACAGAGAGCAAGTTTAGGGCCACAATATTAAACAGAGGTAAAGGACGTCCTAAGTAAAAAATAATCAAAATCATAGAATAAAAAAATGACCTATAAAAATTTGAAGATTAATTACATTATAAAACTAATGCAAAATGATGCTATAATATTAAGTAAAAAAAAAAAAAAAAAAAAAAGCAGATCAAAAAATTTAAACAGACACACCGGCTGGCTCAGTTGGTAGAGCATGCAACTCTTCATCTTGGGATTGTGAGTTCAGCCCCACACTGGGTGTAGAGCTTACTTTAAAACAAACAAATAAAGAAATAATAAAACAAAACAACTTAAAAAAATTTAAAACACGATAGCTATACCTATGTAAAAATGAACACAGTTTGGATGGTAAGATTTGGACTGAATTTTTTTACCTAACATGTTTGATTTTTATATGTGCATCAATTTATTTTTTAATTTTTATTTTTTAATCTTTTCTTGGCTTTTTCTATCTACTCTTGGTTTTTCGTCTATGTTTCTGGCCAGTCCTACCTTTCAATAACTTCTATTAGATCTTCCATCTATATCAATTCTAGAAAGTTGTCCTCCTGAGCTGAATTCTAATCTTGGCCATCCTTCCCCTCAATACCACCTTATTGGGCCATTCAGTAAGATCCAGTTATCTAAGGAGCACCTGTTATATGCAGGGCATTGTGCAAGGTGCTCATCCATGCCCATGGCTTCAACCATCTCCCACAGCCTAATAACATTCAGATGCTCTCTATCTTTAATGACCAGGCCATACACTGATTTATATGATCTCCCCACCACAGTGGTCCTGATACATCTCAAACCCTACATGCCAAATGCTAATTTCTACCACACTTCTCTATTCCACCCTCTTCAAGACATATTTCCCATCTTCATAAAGGCACCATCCCCCAACTGCCTAAGACTGAATCCTGGGCACCAGGAACTCTTTATCTAGACCCACCTTCTTCTTGACCTCTTGCAATCAATCACCAAATCTAACAATTGTTTCCTAAATCTCCTTAGACTTGTCCATTCTTGTCTATCCTCACTGAGGGAGTCTTGGTTCAGAAACTCTCAGTCTTTCCCTGAGTTTCTTCTATAGTATCCTCATTGGTCTCCTTACTTTCTTTTTGCCCCAATTATGCTATATCTTCTACATGGAAACTAGCATGATCACAACCTCACATCCAGGTTAAAACTGTTGGAGGCTCCACATCACCATCATTAGGCACACCAAGTCCTTTAATAAGGGAAATATTCCCCAATTCCAATCTACATTCCAGTTAAGGGTCTTCTCCTTTCCTCATGCCTTTGCATGGTGACCCACCTGCCTAGAGCACCCTTCCCCTGCCACCAGCTTGAATGATCACTTTCTGCAAATTGCAAAGAAGCACCTCATCTGGGCAGATGCTCCAAGTGTTGACTTGGCAAGTAGATAAGTAGCACTTCATGCAAAGTAGGAAATGTTGGTTGATGAACAAAATGCAAACTTGATTTCAGTAACTTTACCCCCTCCCAGGCACCAATGTATTACATACAACTTGCATAATTTTCAATGCAACTCAGCTGCACAGTGTCAACTGCTTCCTGATGTATATGCCTTTATATCTAGGTTGAGTTCAATGCCCCTCCAAAGTGCTCCCTAGCTTTTGAACATATCACTAAGCAAAATGTTTATTCCATTTTATTATAATTAACTCCTGGCATATCTGAATCTCCACTGAAATGTATGAACTTTAGGGAAAGTTTTCCAAAAAAGCAGTTCCCAAAGCGATTCTGGTAACTGGCACCAAAAATAAAATGAGGACCATGTTTAGAGTTCTCCATTATAATTAAATTTCTTCTATAGAAAAGTTTTCTTTCATTTTGGATTGGACTCTTCTGACTTTTTAGTATTGAAATACTCTTTATTTTATGAAAAGATGATAAAGATAATGGGTTCTTGTAGCTGTGTAAGTTCCTGACTTGGCAAAATAAAATGTTGCTAAAACAATGCCAAGTCCTAAAGTTTTGTATGTTTGTTTGATGTTTTTAACTCATGTAAAATATGAACATATGAGAAACCACTGTTTTCAAATAAAGTCTAGCTCCCTGATCTTTATGTCCCCAGAACCCAATACAGAGTATGCTCTCCCTAAATGTTGGTTACATTAATCCCTTTCTTGGTCAGAATTCAGCAACTATTTCAGACAAAAATCATTTAGGTTCTTTTCATTGTTCATTTTGTGTAAATTTTTATAAGAAAATGTTCATGGCCCCATAAAGCAACAAACAAACACTTCAAGACCATATGAGCCTACCCTTAAAAATACTGTGATTATAGGGCTCCTGGGTGGCTCAGTCATTTGGGCATCTGCCTTCAGCTCAGGTCATGATCCCAGGGTCCTGGGATCAAGCCTCACAACTCTCTCTCCTTCAGTCTGCCAATCTCCCTGCTTGTGCTCTCTCTCTCTTTCTCTCTCTCTCTCAAATGAATGGATAAAATCT